>NW_026114356.1:300000-495593 GCF_018139145.2 Gymnogyps californianus | reverse complement strand
TCTCAACTGCAAGCCTTGTGTTAACATTGCTGCCAAGAGACTTGCTTCACTTTTCTTTTCCTTTCTCCTTTCCTTTGCCAATTTCGGGGGGGTGGGGGAGAGAGAGGGGAAGGGAGAGAGGGAGAGAGGGGGGAGAGAGGGGGGAGAGAGAGGGGGAGGGGGAAGGGGGGGGGGAGAGGGAGAGCTCCTCCGTGGCAACTGCAAAATGTGCAATACCTGTAGTCTGGCATCTCTATAGCTGTGTATGTATCTTTTGAAAATAATCTTTTGTTTTCTATTGAATAAAATCCTTGAGTTTTAAATGGTTATATGAGAACATAAGACTGGCTCTACTGGGTGAAACCAAAGGTTTGGTCTAGCCTCAGAGTCTGCTTCCAACTATAGCCATAAGCAGATGCATATGGAAAACTAAAATCAGGGCAAGCGCGTATGATAAGTTTCCTGATATTCTTCCAAACTCATTTTGCAGATGAGAAATTTATTGATCAGAGTATAGTTTCTGTGTAACACAAAGAATTTCTCTTACATAAACCTGCTTGATCTCTCCTTGAGCTTGTACAAACTTTTAACCTTCTCTAGATTCCTTGACAAGGAGTTCCACATCTCTGCTACCTGTTGTGTGAAGAATTGCCTCCTTTTGTTCCATTTGAATGTTCATTAGCTTCATTTGATACCCCTAAACAAGACATTGAGCAGTTGATCTCCATTCATACCTGTCATAATTGTGTAGGCTTTTATCATATCCTTCCTCTTTTTTCCCATGCTGAAGAGTTCTGTCTCAAATCAAACCAACCTTTGATTCTCCTTGGGGTTTTTTGATTCTTCTATTCTGAATCTGCTACTGATTTTTGAGAATGACTCACATAGGATTTAAGATGCGGGCAAACCATGGATTTATTCAGTGGCATAATGACTTTCTATTTTTTTATTTCTTCTGTAGTAATTCCTAGCACTTTTTATTTGCTTTTTCTTACCAACTGTTGAGCATTCAGCTAATGTTTAATGTTTTCATAGAATTATCTGTTAATAGTAACAAGTCAGAACTCACTGTTTTATATGTAAAGTCAGTGGTTTTCTCCAGTGCACCATTTAAAATTATAACTTTTAGCATCAAATAAATGTAACCTTTGTTATGTAGGTAGAATGTATACCAGCGACTGATATTTTGAACAACTTTCACTTGTTTCTCAAAATTCTGCTGTTCCATGATAGCTTTCTTATACATGGTGTTCATGTCTGCTGTATAGCATGTAATAGCCAAAGGCAGTTGTATACCATTGGAAAAAAACCTGTCATAGATTATACTTACTTGCAGTCTAAAACAGAAGGATGTTAATGCATATTTGAGCCTTGCTTAACTAGTCAGGCTGTAGTCCCTCTAGGTATTTGTTAAAGGTTTATTAGATGGATAATGTTGCTTAGGATCATAGCTTTGAAGCTGGCCCTGTTTTGAACAGAGAGTTTGACCATGGGACCTCATAGAGGTGCCTTCCAACTTAAGTTATTCTATGATACTGTGATTAGAGCTTTATCATTAAGCTTAAAATTGAAAAATCTGCATGGTAGAGCATACATCATCAAATAAAACACTAGGTTCATAACTATGTGATTTCTTCATTTTAGCCTGAAGATGAAACCATAGTTGTAGGCATGACCAATGGGGTGCTAAATGTTAAACACAGAAAACCTGAAGAAAGGAAAGAAAAGTCTCAAAAGAAGAGACAACCAGCATATAGAACCTATGTGAAAGGAAGAAATTACATGCCAAAACAGGTATGAGGGGCTGAGAAAATGTATACTGAGGCACTCCTCAAGATTTCTTTTTTGTGTGTGCTAAGTTGAAGAAAGGGAAGGGAGGGAAGATACAAAGACATATAAGCTTGTTCATGGTAATAAATCTAATCCATTGTGTGTCTGTCTTATTCTGAACATGTCTTTCAATTCTAGGAGAATTTCTGTGTCAGTAAACCTGGAAAATGTGTTTTGAGGAAACATGACAAGCTGCTGAAGAGCTTTCAGTCATCCAAGGCCCTTGATGCGGTACTGGAGGTAAGACATTGTTTTTTGTCTCATGAAAGTTGTGTACTGTCATCTGAAGTGGATTTTTCTGTATCTCAAACTAATTTTATCTCAGTTTATAACTAGAAAGGAATCAAACTTGTGTGGGTTCCTTGTACATCCTTTATTTATTTTGGTTTTGCAAACTGATATCGGCCCTGTTTTGTATGTGAAGATGTTGCTTTGGTAATAAACTCTTCTTATATACGTCCAGCCACACATCAGGCTTTATACTCCTGAAGTTATAGATGTAGTCATGCAGGAACTACATCGCAGAGGAACACTAAGGAGTGCGCTTGCAGGCTGAGCCGAGAAGCAAATTAGTCTCCTCCTTACCTTTGTGACAAGGTATTATTTTAACCTGAGTTCTCTCTGACAACTTATTTTGAGACTTGTATTTCTTAATAGCTTTTGCCACAGAGTTTTAAGAGATCATGGGTAGAACACTGGTACTCTTCAAATCTTACGTGCCTTTTGCTTTCTGATATCAAGGTCTGGGATTTCACCCATAGTACTGAAATAGTTTACATGTGTCCTGGTTTCAGCTGGGACAGAGTTAACTCTCTTCTTAGTAGCTGGTACAGTGCTGGGTTTTGGATTTAGTGTGAGAATACTGTTGATGATAACACCCTGATGTTTTAGTTGTTGCTAAGTAGCGCTTATCTTAAGCCAAGGACTTTTCAGCTTCCTGTGCTCTGCCAGCAAGCAGGGGTGCAAGAAGCTGGGAGGGAGCAGAGCCGGGGCAGCTGACCCGAACTAGCCAAAGGGGTATTCCATACCATGGAATGTCATGCCCAGTATATAAACAGGGGGGAGTTGGCCGGGAGGGGTGGATCGCTGCTGGGGCATCGATCAGTGGGTGGTGAGCAATTGCATTGTGCATCACCTGTCTTTTCTTGGGTGTTATTTCTTTTTTTTTTGTTATATTCCTTTTCATTACAATTATTATTATTATATTATTATTAGTTAGTAGTGTATTTTATTTTACTTTAGTTATTAAACTGTTCTTATCTCAACCCACGAGTTTTACTTTTTTTTCCCCTCCTCCTCCCCACTCCACTAGGAGTACAGCAGCACAGAAACAGCAGCGATGCCCTGGCCATCTGCCAGCCCAGGTGCACGGCCATTGCTGTTATCAAAATGTTCCCAGGCACAGCAGAGTAAGATGAGAAGCACTACAGCACTACAGCAAGCAGCGAAAGCAAAAAGCAGCCACTAACGAGCACTAGACTCTAATATACAATAAGGCAAGCACGCCCCATGGCAAGCACAGGAGCCTGCCGACTAATAGCTAAACAGCAATAACAGCTATAAATTCAGTCTAGCACATTCCAATCAAACCTGTTGTTATCTCGAACCCTTCAAGCCCCATGTTGGGCACCAAAAAGGACTGTCGTGGTTTAACCCCAGCTGGCAACTAAGCACCACACAACCGCTCGCTCACTCCCCCCACAATGGGATGCAGGAGAGAATCAGAAGAGTAAAAGTGAGAGAAGAGTACCAAAGGCCACTCAACACGTGTAGGATGACAGTAGGGTAAAACTTTGTCTTTAACCTATTTTCTGTGATTTGCATTTTCCCCGGGCCTGGAATTTATTTGAGATACAGTATGAATTTCCTGCAAAAGGAATTTGCTCAAGTGTGGCAATGAAAGATGGGTATCAGTGGTAGAAATAATGTGATCAATTTTGCAAATTCTACCTAAAATCTTACTATCTTTGACTGAAAAGTGTGGAGCATTATCTGGTCTGCCCTTAAATTAATATGTGAGCAATATATGTTCCTGGCTACTGGGATTTGCTGGTTATATTTTGTATATTTTGAAGACTTAGGTTGATAATAGGTAATAGTGAGGAGCATGTTCATGCAAACTTTAAACTTTTCATTTCCTCAGTTCTTATTTTACTATTTTTATTTTATTTCTGCAAATAGACTTGAACTTTCTTTTGTCTTTTAGGAAATCTGTGTGTTACTTTTAATTGTGTGACTTAATTGGGCAATATCTCTTAGGAGACTTTGCACAAAATGATGGTTCTGGGGTGGGAGGCTCTTCCTGAAGTCTCCTTATTCCATGACCCTTCAGTAGTGCTTGGACTTAAAGGTGGATATTTCTCTTGGCAGCTTAGTGTTCCATGGCTTGAGGACCACTGACCTTGACATCACTACCTCTGTGTTGAAAGCTAGTATTTGTTCAAGTGACACCTGGTCTGCTTGTCAAACTTGTCTGTTGTTTGTGTCCCTGCTCTTGTCTGTTATGAAAATTAATGTGGGTTGGTTTTTTTTCATTTAGTGAGATTTTTTCATTATGCAAGTTTTTTTTCAGTACCTATGTAATTAAGTTACACAGGAGCCAGAATAAGACACTATTATTACCAATGAGGTACCTGTTGTTTATGTTCTGATTTTATTTAATTATAATATTAATATAAAACTTCAAATTTTGGCTTTTTAATAGGCTGCTAGTTGAATAAGACAGTAGGAAAAAAAAAGTTCTTTTAGGTAACTCAGTTTGGTGGTCTCTGTGTGCTGGTGAATGTTCAAAACGTATTACTTCAGTGCCAAGCAAGCATATTTTTGTTTTACAGGTGAGCTTGAAGTTTTGTAATTTAATTATTTTTCCAGCAGTGCATTACCTTATGCCCCAGAATCTAATATTTTTAAGCATTAAGATGGAATGTCATGAACTGAAGTAGTCAAAATGGTTAATTGTCCATTGGGTTGGAGGGGATGTAATGTTGGGTTTCCTGTTTGGGGAAGGGATTCTGTTTGTATAGAAAAGTGAGGATTTCTTGCACACAGCATCTTCCTTGACTTTTAGGTCATTTGGGAATTACCAGGTTGATTTGGCTTTGAAATATAGTTAATGTATTATCTTTTCCCAGAACAGATAGTTTTAGACAAAAAGTGTGTCTGTTACTTTTTTAGAAGTCCTTTTCATAGGAAGCATTTTGCAGCTGTTTACTGGAAAGAGGGGGATCCCCCCCCATATTGTTATGCCTCAGGAGCATGGTTATTATGGAGGATTGCCAGAAAAGAGGCTTCTTTAATTGAATGCAACCAGAAATAGACTGGGCTTCAAAAAAAAGTGTAAATTCAGCACTTCTCTTTCCTGTGTTCAGTCACCCAAATTACATGGGAGAAAGGGAGAGATGAAGTCGTTGGTCAATTGATTGTTTTTATCGAGCCTTCAACAGAGCATTTCTCAAGGAAGACACTGATCTCTCTTCCCTGGACTAATTCTGAAAATGAGTGAAACTTTTATTGATAGATTACTTAAGTGTTCAAACTTCTTGAAGGTTAATACCTTTGTAATTCAACAGATGTGCTTTGAAGACCATGCTGCTAGAATTTACTAAATTGTATTGCTCAAGTTGTTCAAAGCTGAATAACTGCGGTGGGTTGACCTTGGCTGGATGCCAGGTGCCCACCAAAGCCGCTCTATCACTCCCCCTCCTCAACTGGACAGGGGAGAGAAAATATAATGAAAGGCTTGTTGGTCGAGATAAGGACAGGGAGAGATCACTCACCAATTACCGACATGGGCAAAACAGACTCGACTTGGGGGAAAATTAATTTAATTTATTACCAGTCAAATCAGAGTAGGATAATGAGAAATAGAACCAAATCTTAAAAACACCTTCCCCCCACCCCGCCCTTCTTCCCAGGCTCAACTTCACTCCCAATTTTCTCTACCTCCTCCCCTCGAGCTGCACAGGGGGATGGGGAATGGGGGTTTGGGTCAGTTCATCCCACATCATTGTCTCTGCCGCTCCTTCCTCCTCAGGGGGAGGACTCCTCACACTCTTCCCCTGCTCCAGCGTGGGGTCCCTCCCACGGGAGACAGTCCTCCACAAACTTCTCCAACGCGAGTCCTTTCCACAGGCTGCAGTTCTTCATGAACTGCTCCAGCATGGGTCCCTTCCATAGGGTGCAGTCCTTCAGGAACAGACTGCTCCAGCGTGGATCCCCCGCGGGGTCACAAGTCCTGCCAGCAAACCTGCTCCAGTGTGGGCTCCTCTCTCCACGGGCTGCAGGTGGATATCTGCTCCACCATGGACCTCCATGGGCTGCAGGGGAATCTCTCTGCTCCGGCGCCTGGAGCACCTCCTCCCCCTCCTTCTTCCCTGACCTTGGTGTCTGCAGAGTTGTTCCTCTCACATATTCTCACTCCTCTCTCCAGCTGCAATTGCTCCTGCACAGTAACTTTTTCCCCTTCTTAAATATGTTATCCCAGAGGCGCTACCACTGTTGCTGATTGGCTCGGCCTTGGCCAGTGGCGGGTCCGTCCTGGAACCCACTGGCATTGGCTCTATCGGACATAGGGGAAGCTTCTAGCAGCTTCTCACAGGAGCCACCCCTGTAGCCCCCCCGCTACCAAAACCTTGCCATGCAAACCCAATACACCCATCCCTGGAAACATTCAAGGTCAGGTTGGATGGGGCTTTGAGCAAGCTGATGTAGCGAAAGATGTCCCTGTCCATGGCAGAGGGTTGGACTAGATGATTTTCAAAGGTCCCTTCCACCCCAAACCATTCTCTGATTCTATGTTTTTAAGAATAGCTGAAGTGACATAGCATGTATGTGTAGCAACTGAAAAGCCAAAATATAATGTGGTCTGTTGGGATCAAAGTACTATGCCGCATGAAAAATGCCTGGAGTGACTGTGCAGCAGCGTGAGCAAGCAGCCCCTTGCGTGGGCAGCGCCCTGCTGGGTGCTGCAGGCTCCGGGACTCCGTGGGAAGACCGCGGTCCGAGGGGCGAGGAAGGGAAGGGCTCCGGCTGCTGTGTGCGGCTGCAGGGGTGCCGGGGGCTGTCCTCGCTCGGCCCCGTGTGCCCTGTCGGCGGGCTCGCGCCCTGCGCCTGCAGCCGCGCTCCGCCCGGGAGAGGGCAGCGCTCCCCTCCGAAAGGCTCTCGGGGCCGGTGCTCCCCCTCCCGGGGCCAGGGCGCCGTCGGGGCCGTGCAGGGCTCCCCATGGGCCCCCGCCTTCCCGCCCGCCCCGACGTGCAAGCGCGGCTCCCGCTGCCGGCGGGGCGGGCTGCGACTCGCGGGTGCCTCGTCCCCAGTGGAGGCGGCCTGGCTCGAGGGCTGCTCGCTGGGAGCCGGGCACCAGCCTCCCTCTCCTCGGGACTATCAGAGGGCGGCTTTGTTCCCTCACCCCGCGGGCCGCCGGGGCCCAGGGGCGGTGCATCCGCGGGGCCGAGCACGCTCCGCCGGGCTCCCGCAGGCGCGGCCCCGGCGGCGGCTTGGTAGCGCCGGCTCCTCCACCCGCAGCGCGGGCGGCGGCAGCGCCTCGCCCGGGACGTCCCTCGCAGGTAAGGCGGCCGCTGCCCTCTGGACGGAGCGGGGAACCCAGCACCTGCTGCCCGGCAGCCCTCGGCCCTGTGGAGCGGGTGGGTGTTGGGGCCAGGGGCGCTGCGCTGGGGGCGGTGGCGGCTTGCCTTTTCCTTTCTCCGGGGCAATGGAGAGCTGCTGGTGCGGCGGGGTTTATGCCGGCTGAAACGCGGTCCTGGCGCCGGTGCAGCAGACAGCATTAGCCTTTCTGAGCCGGAGCAAAAGTTCTTAACTGTTTCAACCGAAAAGAAATGAAAACTTTTCTAACGGTAAAATTCTGAGAAACAAATCTCAAAGTAGTTCTTTGTAGTGTTTTGTTATAGGACACTGGTGTGTGCAGCTTAGAATTGCACGAGTTTTCAACCTGAACAGTGATTTTTATACAGAAAAAAGATTCTAAAAACCTTCGTTTTTATGGACTTACTCCTGCCTCTGTATTTGGTCCTGTACAAAAATGGAGGTAGTTCTTCTCATAAGTCATTTTAAGGCATGCAAATGCGATAAAAAGCCTAACAGATGACATACATTTTTTCTTTTTCTTTTGTAGAGATAACTTCATCTCTATTGCGCTTTGCAGAAATAGGATTTCAGGAGGCATTTGAATAAGAGAGATTTTTTCCCACATAGGTAAAAAATGAACTGTATTCCATGCTTTCAGTATGAAAAATTGACAGGACAAAATCTGATGAAAAGACTTGAGTACTTAAATGTTTTTCTTTTTCCAGAGTGGTGTTTGAATATTGAGTGTAATAAAGTGATCATGTAGATGTATCTTAATAATAATCTACCAGGAAACTCATCTGGCCTTCTCACTTGACTTGTAAATTAGACATTTCTGCCAACGTTTTGTTATGTAATATCAGGGAGGAGTATTCTTTTTCTCGTCTGAAACTGCTGCTGTTATTCAGAAGTTCCCATTGTCTCCTCCAAGAATAGTTCCTTTGTGGGGCCCTTTCAGAAGGGTACAGTGTGTAAAATGGCTTGACATTCTTTTGATCTGAATAACACCTCAAATGAGAATTTTCTACCAGGATATAGGAAGGCTAGCCGATGACTAATATAGTGACTCAGAAGTTCCAGTTCCAATTTTCGGCTTTGCCAGCCGAAAATCATCTCTCTGCGTGGCCTCACGTCAGTCACTTGGCACCTGCCCATCTCGATTTCCTGATTATAGATGGGGGGATACGGTAATCTCAGGGCATGAACACACATTCTCTCTGCCTCCTACAAGTACGTCTTTTAGGTGCTAACATGCTACCTAGAACAGCAAGCAGAATTTGTATCACTATGGATGTTTGTGCTCAAGTATTGAATCTACAGAAGTCTTCCGTTTGTGCCAAGAGTTTTCATACTTTTCAACTGGAGCACTCCTTTTTTTGTCTTCTGTATTAGCTTGAGTATTACTACATCTATAGCATCTTTGCACCTCTTGTCTCAGGAATGCTTTTTGGAATTTTCCTCAATGTTGTCTGTTGAAATTCTTCAAAAATTACAGATTTTTAATTAACGTCCTACTGACTAGTTGAGCTGTGTGAGTTGTATCTTACAGGCTCAACATCATTAAGATAGATGCTGTTAATAACTGGGTACCACTAAACTACCTTAATGATTAAAAGAGGGCTGTGAGGTGGAATAGTCTCCCTTCTCAATGGAAGCTGCTTCCATGAATATCAGAATTATATCTAATGACTTCTGGTATCAAAAGTTTATTTCTTATTCTTAATGGCTGTAGAGTTTTTTTGTGCCTCACACATTAGCAACGTGATCATGTGATGAAATTTTGATAGCAGAATCATTTAAACACTAGTTACAGTATGAACTAAATAAAGGAAACTGTACCTTGATTCTGGGAGTTAAGGCTGAGTTAACAGAGGTGGCAGCTGGAGAGAAGGTCTGTGTAACAATATGCTGAATAAATTTGGCTGGAAAAGATCGATTGGTCAGTAAACATGGAGCTGTACCATAACAGTTTTATGTCTCTTCTCAGCATGTGGCCATACACTGGGAAGACAGTGAGAAGACTCTCCAGTTGAGTCTGTCAGATTCAAAATTGAAATTGTGGTCTTCGTTTATGCACAGCTGCTATTGGGAGGGGAGTGGAACTAATTTTATCTCCTTGTTTGAGCTCCAAGCTTTCACTTACACACTTTGAAAGATGAAAGAAGAATTTTCTTGAAGAAGTGAGTTTTGTAGGAGGAAAAAAATTACTGAAGAGCTTGTGAATTTGAAAAAAACAGACAATGATCCCTTTCACTTTCAATTTTCAGTTGGAGGGGGAGAGAAGTGTATAGTTTTTAGCAAATAGTTAACCAAGCAGTTTGTCAGTGTTCAATGTTACGGAGTGCTCCAAATATTTGAAAATATGAAAATACACAGATAAGGTCACCCAAACAACCTAATTCTGCTCTGCAGCCATCCTTGGAATAATCAGAAACCGAGACAGCCTTGTCTCTCCAAAGCAAACTGAAATGTACTTCGACTGTTCCCGATTTAAATAAACAGTGCTCTCAGGGCAGTTAATTCTAGCTGTTCATGAAGGTGGACTGCAAATTACAGAAGTGTCGTTAGAAACACAGTAAAACCCCTAACTTGGTTTGTTAGTTATAGCACTTTGGTGGATGGCCAAGCCTGAGTGATGATGAAGCCTCACAGAGTGTTGGAGCATGTATTTGAATGCATTTGTAGAACCAAACATTTCTGGTCCACTTCTTTGTTATCTTGTTAGTAAACTGTACAACTGTACTGTACGAACTCTTTAATGAGTTTGCTTTTGCTCTGGTATTATGGCTTCACAGTGCCAGAATTTAGGGAGTAGTAAATTCTAAAAGCCATTTAAAAATTCATCATTAGAAAGCAATTATCTCTGTTAAAACTGGCATTAAAGGAGTAAGGGAGGTGAGACACATGCCTGGCAATGGTACCAAACAGATTTTATTTTGTTTTAGTGACCTTACATATACATTTGTTTTTCTTTTTGTCTTTCAGTAATGTATAACCCAAATTTAAAATTTCTGAAGTTTCTAAAATCTAGAGCTCCAGTTTATTTTTAGTTGAAATAAAAATGCTACATTAAGAATGTTAATACAAGAATGCATAAAGAATACATTTTGCCAACCTCAGGAATAGGCTTCTGAGCCTGTTCTAGGCATTTTTCTAGAGCTTTTTTTGTGTTTTAAAACCCTAATCTATTTTTAAAAGGTTAAAAAATGTGACCCATTTTTGGACACTTTGAATATTTTTTCTGCTAAGGAGCACAAAATGGCTGTGGCTTTAACAAATTAAAGAAATACGATAGCCATGAGTGGGGTGATGTTTTTTGGAAGATTTATGTTTCTTTTTGTCTCAAATTGTTGAAAAAAGAACTATTTTAAAGGTGCTTAGCTGCATTTTTTCTGTTTGCTTGTTTCAAGAGCAGCTAATGTGTGATGAAGTAATCAACCCTAATGCAAGCTGCTTCGTTATAAATTTAATAGGCAAGGTCCTTTTGTGTGAAGTCCAAACAAGCAGCTGCTGGATCACAGAGCAGCATCAAAGCCCGAGTCCTGTCTTCACCTTCTCTGCGTCTTTCTCCCACAGTTATATGCTTTATTTACAGGGAAGAAGAGAAAGTCAAGTTGTGAGTTGTAAGCCAGGTTGCTGGAGGATCAGGAAGTGTCCTTTTGTGTTTAGGAAAATGTGTTTAGGAGACAACCTCCTTTCAGGTAGTTGTAGAGAGCGATAAGGTCTCCCCTGAGCCTCCTTTTCTCCAGGCTAAACAACCCCAGCTCCCTCAGCCGCTCCTCATAGGACTTGTTCTCTAGACCCTTCACCAGCTTCGTTGCCCTTCTTTGGACACTCTCCAGCACCTCAATGTCTTTCTTGTAGTGAGGGGCCCAAAACTGAACACAGTATTCGAGGTGTGGCCTCACCAGTGCCGAGTACAGGGGGACAATCACTTCCCTAGTCCTGCTGGCCACACTATTTCTGATACAAGCCAGGATGCTCTTGGCCTTCTTGGCCACCTGGGCACACTGCCGGCTCAGATTCAGCCGGCTGTCGACCAACACCCCCAGGTCCTTTTCCACCGGGCAGCTTTCCAGCCACTCTTCCCCAAGCCTGTAGCATTGCATGGGGTTGTGACCCAAGTGCAGGACCCGGCACCTAGCCTTGTTGAATCTCATACACTTGGCCTCGGCCCATCGATCCAGCCTGTCCAGATCCCTCTGTAGAGCCTTCCTACCCTCAAGCAGATCAACACTCCCGCCCAACTTGGTGTCATCTGCAAACTTCCTGAGGGTGCACTCGATCCCCTCATCCAGATCATTGATAAAGATATTAAACAGAACTGGCCCCAATACTGAGCCCTGGGGAACACCACTTGTGACCGGCCACCAACTGGATTTAACTCCATTCACCACAACTCTTTGGGCCCGGCCATCCAGCCAGTTTTTTACCCAGAGAAGAGTACACCCATCCAAGCCATGAGCAGCCAGTTTCTCCAGGAGAATGCTATGGGAAACGGTGTCAAAGGCTTTACTAAAGTCCAGGTAAACAACATCCACAGCCTTTCCCTCATCCTTTCCCCATCTGACAGGGATGCCAGAGACAGCAGGACTCCTTGCAAGGGAGTGAAGTTTCCCTTGGTGATGAGATAAGGAAGAACCGAAGCACTGTCTTGTAGCCATCCTGGAATGGGAACGCTCAGGGGCCACCTTTGGGCAGCAGAGCTGGGCCGGGGGATGGACCCAAGGCCAGGCTGAGGTGCCCCATGCAACCGCTCACGGGATTGGTGCTGGTGCAAGTGGATATAAGGCATCAGCTCATGATGCATCTTTGCAGACTCCTTGTAGAACCGCTTATGGCAGTAGGACTCTGCCCAATGCAGTGTGCATTAATTTTTATATATATTTAAGCACAAACACATGTTTAATTCGCCTTGAGGGGGACCATAAAAATTCCTCAACAGTTTGGTGTCAGAAGTGGTGTTGTGGTTTAGGCCCAGCTGGCAACAAAGCACCACGCAGCTGCTCACTCACTCCCCCCCCTGCCGGCGGGATGGGGAGGAGAAAATACAATGAAAGGCTCATGAGTGAGTCGAGACAAGAACAGGGAGGGATCACTCACCAATTATGGTCACAGGCAAAAAACAGACTCGACTTGGGGAAAAAAAGGAAATCAATTTAATTTGTTACCAATCAAATCAGAGTAGAATGATGAGAAATAGAACCATATCTTAAAAACACACCTTCCCCCCACCCCTCCCTTCTTCCCAGGCTTAATTTTACTCCCGATTTTCTCTACCTCCTCCCCCCGAGCGCCACAGGGGGATGGGGAACGGGGGTTGCGGTCAGTTCATCACACGTTGTTTCTGCTGCTCCTTCCTCCTCAGGGGGAGGACTCCTCACACTCCTCCCCTGCTCCAGCGTGGGGTCCCTCTCACGGGGGTCAGCCCTCTATGAACTTCTCCAATGCAAGTCCTTTCCATGGGCTGCAGTCCTCCACGAACTGCTCCAGCATGGGCTTTCCCACAGAGTCGTAGCGTTCTCGCATGCCTGCAGGGGAATCTCTGCTCTACCGTTAACCCTCCATGGGCTGCAGGGGGACAGCCTGCCCTCTCACCAGGGGCTGCAGGGGAATCTCTGCTCCGGCGCCCCTCCTCCCTCTCCTTCTTCACTGACCTCAGTGTCTGCATGGTTGTTTCTCTCACATCCCACTCCTCTCTCCACTGTAGCTCTTCTTCCTCAGCAGTCTTTTCCCCTTCTTAAATATGTTATCACAGAGGCATTACCACCGTTGCTGATTGGCTCGGCCTTGGCCAGAGGCGGGTCCAAGTTGGAGCCGGGGAAGCTTCTAGCAGCTTCTCACAGGAGCCACCCCTGTAGCCCCTCCCCCGCTACACAAACCCAACACAAGTGGGATTGCTGCACACTGGCAGAAGCAACCAGACTGGAACCAGTGGGGAGACCCAACGCGGCGCCACCACAAGAGGTAAGAGATCCTCATTTCAAAATCTTACTTGCATGTGTTCTTCTCCCCTACCGTGTGTCCTGGCAGGCCATCACGTCAGCGGTAAGCAAACCCTATGTTGTTTTAGTTTGTGCTTAGAATATAAAGAAAGGGGGGAAATTAAGGGGAAACGGAATTAAAAAGGGATTTTTTTAGCCGAATGAGAGTGGGCTGAGTTTGAGACTTCTGAAAGCTCGGGTCATGTTTCAGAGGCATCTCTGTGAGTGATGACAAGTCGTCTCAGTGTGTGGGCCCAGGCCAACAAGGAAATGGCCAGTTTAGCCGAATGAGAGTAGGCTAGGTTTGAGACTTCTGAAAGCTCAGATCACGCTCCAGAGACATATCTGTGGGTGACAATGAGTCATCTCCTGTTTGGGTCTAGGTTTTGAGGGGATAAAGTCAAAGCTCTGTCTTCTCAGGGACACCTGAACCTCCCCTTCTATCCCTTTGCTGAACCTCCCCTCCTGTCCCTTTGCCAAACCTCTCCTTCTATCCCTTTGCCATGTACAGGCCTTAGCTTTGTGCTCCCTCAGTTTTATAAGGACCCAGAAGCCGAATGAGAGTAGGCTCTGAAAGCTTTTTGCTTTGAGGGGATCGAGTCAAAGCTCTGTCTTCTCGGGGATGTCCAAACCTCTCCTTCTAACCCTTTGCCATGCATAGGCCTTAGCTTTGTACTCCCTCACTGTGAAAAGTTGAAAACTAATTGGGAAAATGGGTCAAGGTTCCTCCTGTCCAGATCCTAAAAGCCTGTTAGGCTCCATGTGCCACAATTACAGCGCATGATTGGGAAAAAATGGGGGCAGGCAGTCGGTCCAACTTGCCCACCAGTGGAAGTGCTATACTTTTGCCACACCAGAACTGCAGTTTCCAGACGAGGGAACCTTTGACCTGGACAAATTAACTTATCTTTGCCATTACCTTGAAGACAATAAACCGAGACAAACAGATGCTTGGGTTTTGTGGGATGAGGAGCCGAACAATCTATTGTAGCTAGCTTAAATGATAATAATGCAAAAATGGAAGAACAAATTGAAAAGATAAAATTAGGTGAAAATAAAAATAAGGATCCTTCTAAAACTTCAGCTGCAGCACCTAAAACTCTGTACCCAAGCTTAGTATCTGGTGCTACTGCACCAGTCCTCCCCCCGTATCCCGCTCCTCCGGTGATGTCAGACACCCCACCTTATACACCATGTGGTGCAGGGTTAAAAGAGGTCCCGGCAGGGGTACCGAGAGGGCAGAAGGGTCCATGCTGGTACTAGGGGGATCTGTGAATGTGTGTGTGCTTGTGAATCTAGAAAGTAATGTGTGTGTGTGTGCGCGCGTGCACGTGCTTTCACTAGTGAACTTATATCCCTACCAGCAAAAGAGGAGGAAGGGGACTTGGCTGGCTGTATTTATGTTTTATGTGAGTCCTATACGTGGGTGCTGTTGATAACAATGCCTTGTCTGTGGCAGTCTGTGCAGCATTGACCGGCTGTGTCAATGTCCTGTGTATGTCCAATGTGTGTGTCTCTGGGATATATGCTCAGCTTCGCTCCTGGTTAAGCCTGCACCCAGGAAAGCAGCAGCTGCGGCCCCCAGCCTGGGCAGAGACCCCGGGTCACCAGGCACCAGGGCTGGGCTCCAGTGGCTGTGCAGAAGGATCCTCGACCGGGCTGCTGGAGAAGTCAGCCATGCTTCTAACATCCCTTAACAGTTTCATAACCAGCAGGATTTGGTCAAGTTGTGACTACTCCCGAGATTACGTGTACATAATTCTTATGTGATAGGGGACTGATCCCTTGCTAATGTGCCTACAGTGTTAAATTTCTAACCAACCTTGTGAACTTTATACGGACCTGTGCTAGAAAATCCTTGGTTAATTGGAACAATTGGATTGAAAAGATGTTTACAGAGCATTAGAAGGACAACGGGAGGTGTAAATGGCTCAAACTACAGGCCTAGTGACTGGGATTTGTAGTTTGGGAGATGAAAAGAGAGGCTTACCAAAGTATGTACAAGACCTCCTGTAAGTAGCAGATCACTTCCACCTATCAAATCAATAATGATATTGGCTATAAAGCAGGAGGAAACCCGAGAGGATCAGGCTAAGGCTGAGCGCTCTACAAATTAAATTTCCAAATTTGTGAAGGATCAAGTAGAAAAGGGAAATGCACAGTTGCAAAGGAATAACCACATCTTACAGTGATTTAAAGCTGATGGAGCCGAGTAGTAGAACTAAGTATTATAAAGGAAACTGGTGAATTATAGGGGAACAAACCCTCAGGAGAGGGTATTTCAAGGACCCAAAAGGGTACCGGTGGGCCTTTGGTATAGCTGCCTTGGAGACAGAGGGAATTGAACAGTTGTCCACCTTGCCTGGTCTCTCTGAGGACCCTTTGGTTGTGGGGTTGCTGAGGGTCGAAGAACAACAGGTGCCAGTCGCTACCACAAGGGTGCACTGGAGGCAATATCGCACCAACCGAGACTCCCTGATTCCCATCCATAAGCTGATCCGTCGACTGGAGAGCCAAGGAGTGATCAGCAGGACTCGCTCACCCTTTAACAGCCCCATATGGCCAGTGCGAAAGTCTAATGGAGAATGGAGACTAACAGTAGACTATCGTGGCCTGAATGAAGTCACACCACCGCTGAGTGCTGCCGTGCCAGACATGCTAGAACTTCAATATGAACTGGACTCAAAAGCAGCCAAGTGGTACGCCACAAGTGATATTGCTAATGCATTTTTCTCAATCCCTTTGGCAGCAGAGTGCCGGCCACAGTTTGCTTTCACTTGGAGGGGCGTCCAGTACACCTGGAATCGACTGCCCCAGGGGTGGAAACACAGCCCCACCATTTGCCATGGACTGATCCAGAATGCACTGGAAAAAGGTGGAGCTCCAGAACACCTGCAATACATTGATGACATCATCATATGGGGCAACACAGCAGAAGAAGTTTTTGAGAAAGGGGAGAAAATAATCCAAATCCTTCTGAAAGCTGGTTTTGCCATAAAACAAAGTAAGGTGAAGGGACCCGCACAGGAGATCCAGTTTTTAGGAATAAAATGGCAAGATGGACATCGTCACATCCCAATGGATGTGATCAACAAAATAGCAGCTATGTCTCCACCGACTAGTAAACAGGAAACACAAGCTTTCTTAGGGGTTGTAGGTTTTTGGAGAATGCATATTCCAAATTAGAGTCTGATTGTAAGCCCTCTCTATCAAGTGACCCGGAAGAAGAACGATTTTAAATGGGGCCCTGAACAACAACAAGCCTTTGAACAGATTAGACGGGAGATAGTTCATGCAGTAGCCCTTGGGCCAGTCCGGGCAGGACCAGATGTTAAAAATGTGCTCTACACTGCAGCCGGGGAGAATGGCCCTACCTGGAGCCTCTGGCAGAAAGCACCTGGGGAGACCTGAGGTCGACCTCTAGGGTTTTGGAGTCGGGGATATCGAGGATGTGAGGCCCGCTATACTCCAACTGAAAAGGAGATATTAGCAGCATATGAAGGAGTTCGAGCTGCCTCAGAAGTGGTTGGTACTGAAACACAGCTCCTCTTAGCACCCCGACTGCCGGTGCTGGGCTGGATGTTCAAAGGGAAGGTCCCTTCTACACATCATGCAACTGATGCTACATGGAGTAAGGGGGTTGCACTGATCACACAACGAAGTCAAATAGGAAACCCCAGTCGCCCAGGAATTTTGGAAGTGATCACGGACTAGCCAGAAGGCAAAGATTTTGGAATATCGCCAGAGGAGGAGGTGATGCGTGCTGAAGAGGCCCCACTGTATAATAAACTGCCAGAAAATGAGAGGCAATATGCCCTGTTCACTGATGGGTCCTGTTGCATTGTGGGAAAGCATCGGAGGTGGAAGGCGGCTGTATGGAGTCCTATAGGACAAGTTGCAGAAACTGCAGAAGGAGAAGGTGAATCGAGTCAGTTTGCAGAGGTGAAAGCCATCCAGCTGGCTTTAGACATTGCTGAACGAGGAAAATGGCCAATACTTTATCTCTATACTGACTCATGGATGGTGGCAAATGCTCTGTGGGGGTGGTTGTAGTAATGGAAGCAGAGTAACTGGCAACGCAGAGGCAAACCCATCTGGGCTGCTGCATTGTGGCAAGATATTGCTGCCCGGCTAGAGAACCTGGTTGTGAAAGTATGTCATGTAGATGCCCATGTACCCAAGAGTCGGGCCACTGAAGAACATCAAAACAACCAACAGGTAGACAAGGCTGCTAGGATTGAAGTAGCTCAGGTGGATCTAGATTGGCAGCATAAGGGTGAATTACTAATGGCTCGGTGGGCCCATGACACCTCAGGCCATCAGGGAAGAGATGCAACATATAGATGGGCTCGTGATCAAGGGGTAGACCTGACCATGGACACTATCGCACAGGTCATCCATGAATGTGAAACATGCGCTGCAATTAAGCAAGCCAAGCAGTTAAAGTCTCTTTGGTATGGGGGACAATGGCTGAAATACAAATATGGGGAGGCCTGGAAGATTGACTATATCACACTCCCACAAACCCGCCAAGGCAAGCGCCATGTGCTTACAATGGTGGAAGCAACCACCAGCTGGCTGGAAACACATCCCGTGCCCCATGCCACCGCCCGGAACACTATCCTGGGCCTTGAAAAGCAAATCTTATGGCGACATGGAACCCCAGAAAGAATTGAGTCAGACAAGGGGACTCATTTCCGGAACAATCTCATAGACACCTGGGCCAAAGAGCATGGCATTGAGTGGGTGTATCACATCCCCTATCATGCACCAGCCTCTGGGAAAATCGAGCGATACAATGGGTTGTTAAAGACTACATTGAGAGCAATGGGTGGTGGGACCTTCAAACATTGGGATACAGATTTAGCAAAGGCCACCTGGTTAGTCAACACTAGAGGATCTGTCAATTTGAGCTGGCCCTGCCCAATCAGAACTTTTACATGCTGTAGAAGGGGATAAAGTCCCTGTAGTGCACATAAAAAATATGCTAGGGAAGACAGTCTGGGTTACTCCTGCCTCAGGCAAAGGCAAACCCATTCGTGGGATTGCTTTTGCTCAAGGGCCTGGGTGCACTTGGTGGGTGATGCGGGAGGATGGGGAAGTCCGATGTGTGCCTCAAGGGGATTTGATTTTAGGTGAGAACAGCTAATAGATTAAATTGTATGATATTAATTGCTATATAATCCTGCCACTGTATGTCATCATTATTATAATTGTTATATGCTATATTAATGGTATTATAGTAAGAATTACTTAGGTTAATGAAGAATGAACTTTGACAAAACTGAGTGAAGTGCAGTAGTGATGGAACCAGGACTGACTTCAGCATGCAACAGTCCGACACCACACACCATCCTCCTGCTGCGCCCAATGTCACCCGCCCACCGCACCACACCGAAGCCCAATCCTGTTCTGCCGACTGAGCGGACTTCACACCATCCCTCCTGCCCAGACAGACTGTTATGACAGATGGAGCCCAAAGTCATGGACTGAATGAACTCAACAGACATTTGATAGAGATGGCCCATCAACCGCAGGAATGATATCTGTGTGTATATATTAAAAGACAGGAGAAGTGATGGTGATTAATAGGAAATGTATTGGAAAGTGTGGGATCTGGGCATGATGTAAATGGTATAGAATAAGGGGTGGATATTGTCCTGGTTTTGGCTGGGACAGAGTTAACTCTCTTCTTAGTAGCTGGTACAGTGCTGTGTTTTGGATTTAGTGTGAGAATACTGTTGATGATAACACTCTGATGGTTTAGTTGTTGCTAAGTAGCACTTATCTTAAGCCAAGGACTTTTCAGTTTCCCATGCTCTGCCAGCAAGCAGGTGTGCAAGAAGCTGGGAGGGGACACAGCCAGGGCAGCTGACCCGAACTAGCCAAAGGGGTATTCCATACCGTAGAACGTCATGCTCAATATATAAACAGGGGGGAGTTGGCTGGGAGGCATGGATCGCAGCTCTGGCATTGGTCAGCGGGTGGTGAGCAGTTGCGTTGTGCATCACTGGGGTTTTTTTCTCCTTTTTTTTCCTCTTCTTTTTTTTGTTATATTCCTTTTCATTACTATTATTATTATTATATTTCATTATTATTATTTTTAGTATTATATTTTACTTTAGTTATTAAACTGTTCTTATGTTAACCCACGAGTTCTGCCTTCTTTCCCAATTCTCCTCCCCATCCCACTGGGAGCAGGGGGGACGGGGAGTGAGGGAGTAGCTGCATGGTGCTTGGCTGCTGACGGGTTAAACCACGACAGCACCCTCAGGTGATTGAGAAAGATTCAAGGTTGTCTCTCAACCCCCATCACACCTAATGAGGTCTTGGCAGACCTTATACTGATCATCTGGGGTTTTGATGTAGTTGCTCTGGTGAGTTAGCGTCTGAAAGTGTTGCAGCTTCACAGTCTTGCCCATCACATTATTCCTAATGTGAGTACTTCTCAGGGCATCTGAGAAGAACAAAGTGGTCTGTCTGTCTGTCTGGAAAAAGTCCTTGAGTCAAGGCATTTCTTTTCTCTTAGTTGGGTCCAATTACTTCATCAGTTCTGGAAACTCATTCCAACTGCTCCTGCTTTATTTGCATGACTCTGCTGGAGAACACAATCAAATCAGCATTTAAATTAGATGTGAAAGTCCTTTCTGATTGTGCAGTTCCTTAGACAGTTTTCATTAAACAGTTCTCTGGCTAACAGAGCTTATCTAAAATTTGTTGAATCTTCATCCATAAGAAAGGATAAAGCATCTCTTGGGAAGACTGAGGGAATATGGCAAATATGTGCACTGCAGTGAATTCAGGTATTTCTCTGATGTGTTCCAGTCCCTTTTAAAGGGCATAGTGGAACTACAGAATACCATGTAATGACAGTTGCATACTGTTTGCATGCAACTTGAAAAATGTTAGCATACGGTTATGTTATTTTCCACAGGAATAAAGTGGGCTTTAGTTCTAAGTATTTTTCATTCTGTCAGAAAAATCTTTCAGTGAAAGTGGTCAAAAGGTAGGAAGTAATCCCTTCCTTCCAGCCTCTATGAAAGCATAGGTTTTTGTTCTTTGAGAGAAAGAGAGATCTTTTGTATGCTAGGTCCAAAATTAGGATGCTTTTCACACTGTATTCAAACATGCTTAGCATCTGTATCAAGTGGATTTTACACTCTTTTTAATTCCAAGAATGTTTGTCTGAGAGGCTTGTATTTCATGTCAAATTATCTGAGAAAAACTGCAGTTTTAAAGATTATATGCAAGGTACTTTCTTGACTTGCTGTATGTGAGCAACTGTTACTTCAAACTGTCACACTTTGTCAGTGCCGAATTTCTTTGCAAATCTAAAATAGTATGTGTAATCTGGTTGGCTGAGTGATGGCTCTTTCTTTTTTGTTGCATAAGAGGGAATGTATTCAGAAAGCTCAAGGATTTTACTGGGTAATATGATTTTTGTGAAATATAATTTAAAAATACTCTATGAAATTACTCCATTTAAAAAATGCATTTTTTATACACTTATATGTAATTTTTGTGGCAGCAATACGATTAAAATCTAATTACAACACACATAAATGTCATGGTTTAAAAATAAATGGTAATGAAACAGAAAATTAAATATTTCAAGCACATGTTTTTCAGTTAATTTGTAGGAGCCTGTTTCTGGCTTCTAGATAGCAAAATGCTGGTAACCACATAATAAAATTACTCCTTATAAGCCAGTCTAATTTTCAGGATTGACTAGCCAAGGATAAACTGATATATCATACATGTTGTCTCTTCGTTCAATGCTAATAATACATTATTTCAGTAGGTAGAACTTGAATTTAAATAGCTTTTGCCCTCCTAAATTATGCCTTTTTAACTGATATAAATAAAATTATATTTATCCAGTTCTTTCTGTAAGGAGAGCAGCAAGCTGAGTCTTTTCATTTCACAGCATAGTGAACACAGTATATGGAATAAGACCATACTGTCTTCAGGCAGCCACTGGTTTCATTGTAGATGGAAAAAAGGGTATACGTGAAAGATAAAAAGCAAAATATTTGATGAAGCACTTTTCAGATATTAGAGAATTTAAATATGACAGTTGTTCCTTCTATTGAAAGCAGTTGCTAGTGTGGAAAAACAAATCTCTCTCATGGAAAATCCTTTCTTCTTATTTAATGGTAGGTGACTGTTTGTTTGTTTGTTTGTTTGTTTTAAAGAAATGTTATTGATTACCAATGTTGATCTTTGACATTGTCAAAGAAATATCTTGCTGCCATGAGGCAAACAGACCATGGGAGTAGTCAACTCTTGAGAGCAGAAAATAAGTGATCTCAGAAGTTTGTAAATCATTCTCTACTGAGAGCCTGATGAATGTTTCCCATGGGAGTAGCAGAGAGAAATAAAGAGATGATGAACCACGGAGGATATCCACAGCAGTTCCCTGTAGACATCAGAGGGGCTTCATCTCCCAAGGAGATGCTGGAGGTTACGTGTCGATTTTGTCTTTCCAAAGGAGTATTTGGATGCTAGTTCTCCAGGAAGAGGCAGGGACACAGGCTCCCAGCTCCGAGACTCAAGACCTCCTGGAAAATAAAACTTCCACTTGGTCCTGTACTGTACATTGTTTACTCATTCTCAAAACGCACTTTCCTAAGATATCAGATGCTCCTGCCTACAATCATTGGAGTCAGCTAAAAGTGCTCAAGGTCAAAGCTTAGTTAACCTCTTATATTCTGCTATACTAAATCTGTCCCTTTTAAGTGTCTCTGTTGGTTTGTTCTTGTTTGGGGTTGGGGTTTGTTTCTCACACTGTTACAGCTTCTTTGGTGTACAGCTTCTTTGGTGAAGTGTAGGTGCCAAGGAGGAAGGGGTGCTTATGTATTCACTGTTTAATACCAATGCATTGAAGTATTCCTACAAACAGTGAGGGTCCAGCAGGTTTTCCTCTGACTGGATCAGGGAGGGATGAGGGTAGGATGTAGCACCAAGCTGCTCGCAGCCACAGAGCATCAAGTGCCTTGAGACTCTCCCACCTTGGAGCAGCTCAGCACTGCTTTTTGCCTGGGCTGAGCTGCAGAGTGCCAAGCATGTCAAGTTTTCTAGGGTTTCTTTTTTCCCCCACTTTTTTCTCTTGAGCATTTTTCCTCACAATGGTCTTTACGGAGTTTACATGGTCATGCCTGTTCTTTGCTTGTCCTGCTGTTTGTTTATTTGGGTTGGTGATTTGCTCTGGGCGATGTGATGTTGGCTTAATGCTCTCTATTTTAGGAGCCTATGTTTTCCATCACTGTAATAATGTCAGCGCCTGGTGATTTGTAGTGCACCGTTCCTCACAATGCTCTTCTGTAAACAGGAAATATTTAACTTCATTTACAAAGAAGGTCTGAGGTGATGTAAGTGCAGCAACATGCCTAAAATGTAAGAAAGGTGTGGTGAAACATACTCCCATCCAGGTTTCTCAGATTCTAACCTAGTGCTAGGATGGGGCAGCATCCTTCCTCTGTAGCCTGTTTAGAAGTTAAATATGTCTGTATGAAGAACATTTTCGTGCATGGTAGTTTGTTTTGCTTTGCTTTGATGGTAAGTGGAAACCGCTTCTAATGCAGCTTGCTCATGGCATATCCCATCGGGGATATGCATCCCATGGGATGTAGGTGCATCCCATCTCATTTATGGTGCCAAAGATTGAAGTGCAGCTGCTTTAGACTGAGGCAGAGGGAGGGAGGTGCATCAAGCCTGCGTTCGCAGCCATCTCCTCTCTGAGCATAAATGAGAGCCAGAGAAACTGTACCTCGAGCTTTTTCCCCTTGTGTATGGTCCTGCAGGGGAGCAGGAGGTACCAAGGCCAAGGGCTGTTCCCATGAGGGTTTGGAGCACTCGAGGCAGCATGTCCTGAATTCACACACTAGTTCCCTGCACGTGCAAACCCGGGCCCTGTCCACACCAACATTTCCCTTCACCATTGCCACTGCTGGAGCTCAGCCTCAGTAGCAGCGAGGGAGGAGGAGTGAGTGCAGCCTGGTGGCCATGGCTGGCCTTCCAGGTGGACTTGCTCTGAGCAAGTTGAGATGACAGCGTGGCTTCCCTGCTGCCTCCACATTAACTGCTGGCCCAGGAGCTTGACTCTCTTAAGAGAGGAGGAATGCAAAATTGGAAATTAAAGGCTGGTGTGGGCAAGACAGTCTGGCAGCTTTTTTATCACATGCAATATACCTGCAGCCTATCCCTACAAAGGCATGTCTGTATTACAACCTCAGTTAATTATTCCTTGGATCCATGCTGGTTTATTTCCTTCTGTCATTAAGTAACAATTTTAAAGTTCTTTTGATCTTTTGTTAATTTTTCAAAGGATATACCCTTCCTCCAGGAGTGTTTGGGCAAACACCTGGGCTTACAGCCAGGTTCATTAGCTTCTTCACTGTTTTCTTAATCTGCAATCTTGTGGTTCCTCAAGGATGAGCTGGCATAATTCCCTGGGACCCAATTGAAAACATGACTGCTTATTCACAGGTACCTTGGCAATAGAAGGTATTTGAGTAAGGAATAGGGAGGAGAAAGTGAAATAAGGGACATATTTCATACCCAAGGGGCACAGACAACAGCAACAGCAAATTCCTGGACTGAATTTTAAGGTTCTTCAAAGCAAAGGTTGCTGTACTGATAGACAATTTAACTACCTGGATTTCTGTGGGTGAGAAACATGGTGAAACAGAATTAATTCTAAAACATTTTAGCTTACAAATAAGCTCATTTCATTATCCAGTAAAAAAAGATGTAAGCCAGTAGGCACTGGCCAAGGAATGAAGCAAGGGAGCTCTGTCCAGCCAGCTACCAATGGCTATCCCTGCCTTCCCCTGTCACTGGCTTTCGTGCCCCCCTGTTGAAGTAGCCCTGGTACTGTTGTACCATCTGCATGCTTGACAGCAGTGACATGGAGGGGGAAAAATAATTACATTACAGAGTTTCATAATGGACATTTACATAAACTACTTCCAGGCCAGTTTCAGAATATGCATGGCTGTTCTACAGCTGAGTAAATTAAGGACAAAAGTTTTATATTAGGAGTCAAAGTCCTGTTGAAAAGATCAGAAAGCAAAGGGCAGTAGAAAGTTCCATTTGAAAAGAGGATTTTAATGTATATCCAGGGATTGGATTAATTTGGAACTCTGTCAGCAAGTTCTATTTGTCTGGGCTGTTTTTACCTCATAGGTGAGAGTTTTCTGAAGTGCTTGGTGTTGGTTGATGTTGCTCCAGCTGAAGGCAATGGTAAAGTGCACTCTGATATTCCCACAACCCTGAACGCTCCTGAAATTTTTCAGTTCTGCACTGAGATCCATGCAAAAGGTGATTAAATAAACAGGGTTTTATTTGTACTGTAGCAGTGTGTCCAGGAATAATTTGAGCACATCTTCTGCTGGAAAATGTTCAGAGGTCCATAGACAGAGGGACTTTGAAAACACTTAGTGAGGCAGATAAAAAGTTGTGAATCATCTTGTTTGGCAGAAAGAAATTCCAAATGGTTTTCTAAATACATTAGTTGTATGCCTAGTTAGAGCTAGAGGGACAAATGAGCTGTAATTGTTACCTTCTTCACAAATGCATGGGTTTCATGTGCATGAGAATTGGGAAACAGAATAAATAGAAATAATTCAACAATGTATTCTGTTTTCTAAATGTGATTGATGTGAAGTTCAAACTGATACAGGATTCCAGTGTGCTTTTGCACAGTATAAGTAGGAAGTGTCAGTAGGACTTACATATTGCTCCCAAAGTGAGTAGTTGATCATCTACCTTGCCAAGCTGTGTGCCTTCCTAGTTCCTCCATGCTGAACTAAGAAGAGTTGAGGGGGGAATAGGGGTGGAAAGGGATAGAGTTTCCCGTGGTGGGATACAGGTTTTGGATTTTCTGCCCTTGCCATGTGTTCAGTCTTTTCTGGCCAGCACTTTGTGGAAAGAAGCTGGTTTCTAGCCCATCTTGCCCATCCCGTGCTTTCACGTTCTTTGCTGTTGCAGTAGGGTTGGCCATATCTTGGGCCACAGTCTGTGTGTTCAATCAGGCTGAAATCACTGTCCTGTTAGATGGTGATTTGGAAACACAAAAGAGAAATGTGGTTTAAAATGTAAATGTGTGTTGGGCTTCCAGCGTGCATTTGCTAATGCACCAAGCTGTGTTTTCTGGCCTGATCAGCTCTGACTGGAGTCAGTGAGTGTTTTGTTGTTGACCCCTGTGGGAGCTTGGTCAGGTCCATTGTTGGTGGCTTGCTTAGGGGGCACACAGAAGAGCATGTACAGTGGTGCATGTGTTTGGATGCATAGTTGCTGCCATCATGAGACTCTGAGGAAATATGTTTAAAACAATGGGATCTTTTTTAAAAGATATGAAGGTACTTCAAAGCATATCCATCAGCAGTCAGATTATTTTTGCTCCCATGGTGTATTATTTTTTCCTCATTTTTTTGTTTTCCTGTTCAGTCCTTAGATTGGGATTTTTCTGGGCAGGGACTTTGCGCTTACATGTATTTGTATAGTGCCTGCAACAGTAGAGCCCTGATGTCACACAGGACATGAGAATAATAAGTAATCTGATTTATATATTTTAAATCAAGTCAACTGAAAAAGGTAACAACTCCTTTGTTTCAGTTAATAGTTACACGTCAGAATGGATGTTCATTTTCTATTAATATGCCTTATTGCAGAAGTTTTCTGACCTGTATATGTAAACAGCTCATTCCCAAGCTTCTTAATTCCTCTGTATGATTTTATGCACCAACATAAATTGTGTTGCCATTGACAGCAAAACACTGAATGATATTTTTAATGACAGACCAGCAAGAATGTTAATACATGTTTTGGCACTGTGTACTGCTTGAAAAGCTTTAGTTTTTTAATGGTGCACTAAACACAGCTTTAAGACCACTAGTGATAAGTTAAAGAAAATTGTGGCCATGTGATGCAAAGTGCTGATTTGATATAAACTTGCTCTGCTAGTTCAGATTGTTTAAAAACATTGGTAGATTAACTCTGCACCAGCAGCCAGATCAGGTACTGTCTTTTTCTGCTGCTGACATACAGCAGGCATGAAAAGCACAAAGCCAGCATAAGCTCTTTATCGTGTGCTCTCACTAATTCAACAAAAATGAGATTGTGTGCCCCTGTCTGGCGTGGGTCAGATTAGTGTGGCTGAGTGTAGCTCATGGTGACGTGTTGTGTGAGCCGGCACAGGCAGGATGCAGGAACAACCACAAAACCACAGCTGAAATGCAAAGAGTAAATTTATTATCGTTACCTCACCAACCAGGGGATCTCCGAAGCAGCACCCGGGCAGAGGCACACAAGTGGGGATGCAGGCACCGCAGAGCTCAATCCATGCTGGAGGATCAATAAACCTGCTGGTTTTGCCTGTTTATCAGGGATTCGCGCAGGCATAGTTTTCCACTGTGCTTTGATCTTTCCCACAGCAGGGCAGGAATCTCAAGCATGTTCGATAGGGCGCCTCTAAGTCTATCACAGGCCTATGTTCTCTGAACACAGATGTTCTACTTGTCCAACGCACAAGGCTAAACAACAATTAGTATGATTTATGTGTGTTTCTACACCCCAGCTGCAAGTCACTTGAGCGTGTTTACAATCCTCCTCACCAATCTTCCGTTATTTTCCCACGTTCCACCCCCTTGCTCAAGGGACCACTTCTGCTGGGGCTGACAAAGCTGGAGGTGTCCATTTGTGCTTGCGGGGTGTAGGGCAGGGTAATTTACAGAGCCATGCAATAAGCACATATAGAAAAAGGAATAAACATGTCTCTACAATAATGCTTTGAATCAGGTGTCCCATTCATCCTGTCAGGGAATTAAACCACTCAGCCAGCCAAGCACCACCAGTAGATTGTTTCATTTGATGCATTAAGTCCTGGAGATGTTGAATGTCATCCTCTATGCTGGCTGATTCATCAGTTATGTTGAAGCAACACATGCCTTCAAAATCAGAGCAGCGTTTATGGTGTCGAAGAAGGAGATAGTCCACCGCCAATCGATTTTGTAATGTTCCTTGGCGTACAGCCATTACCTACTCGGAAAAAATAGCAATGAGAAACACTAATATCAAAAGCACTTAGCATAGTATAATCCTGCAATACAGCTACTGGGGTTGGCACACCAATGAAGCACGTTGTCAAAAGATCTGCAGCTGTTAATCTTCCCTCAATACAAAAGGCAGATGAGTTAGTTACAGTAGAGGCTAACTAAATCCAAGTATTTACATGTTGATCTCACGGAAATGTATCCAGGGCACGTGCTTGTAGTACAAGACTACAAAGGATGATGAGCCAACCTGCGATAAGGGAGGAAAACAGGAGTGTCATCTCCTTCCAGTAATACATAATATGCCGTTGCTCTAGCTCCTTCAGCTAATATTACTCCGGGTTTGATAACCTGATGTGGGGTAATTGCCCACACAGATTGGAGAGCTATGGCTTGCGCTTTTTCAGATTGAACTTCAATTCGATGATGGGTTCGTGACACCAATAACACCATTCCAATGCTATCTCCTCTAGATAAGACACAAGTATTCATCGAAGATACCTGAAATACAAGAACTCGAGAATCTGATATCAACAAAGGATGTAAAATAAGAGGAGAAGTTGAGGTACAGAACCATATGGCATTCTCAGGGGTTATTATATCAATCTTTGCATCTAGATTAATAGGTCGTGGTCCCACCACGCAATCCGTTGGTGTAAACAATTCCATTTCCCCTGTAGTTAATATTTTGGGAAGAATTTCAATCCTCACCATGTTTTGTACTGGAGGTGTTGTAATACGATCATAGGGTGTTTGATTATGAATATTCTGGCTGTTTAACAAAAAAGCTGCTTTAGTAAGATGTGAACTCCAATGTTGTAAAGTTTTAGTACTGGTTAGCTTTTTTAATTGTTCCTTCAACATCCCATTCATTCTTTCAATCAAGCCATTAGCTTGGGGATGGTAGGCAATGTGGAATATCCAATCTATCCCTAGCCCTTGAGCCCAATCTTGGACATTATGTCCACTAAAGTGTGTTCCTTGGCCACTCTGTATTTGGTGAGGAGGTCCGTATTGAGGAATGAGTTGTTCTAATGCTTCAATTGTGCTATGTTGATGTTACGACCCAGTCTGGACAGACCAGAGGACAGACCAGAGGGTCGTAGAGGTTCTGGGATCCCCCTGGGCTAAATTAAGGTGAAACGACACCAAACGATCACTTTGAATGCTTTATTTGAACAATCCAAACTGTGGAAGGCGTAATGGTGGGCAGCGTGGGTTGCAGCAAAACATTCACAAGAAGAGAGAAAAGAGATGAAAAAAAGAAAGAGGGGGAAAAGAAAAGAGAGAGTCACCACCCTTGGATCCCGTGGCGTCGACGACGACGAGCGTGGTAATCCTCCGGTGATGGGCGCACGCAACGTGGCTCTTTGCAGTTGTGTCTTTTATAGTCTAAATCTCCGTCCACAGTCACGCCTCTTGAAGACTTATATGGGTTCATTCTAGACAGTTCTCAACATATATAGTAGTGTTCCAGAGGGTTCTTTATCTACTGAGTATGTGCCGCTTATTGGGGTGGTGGTCTTAGGGACTTTCCAAGGAGCTACAAGCCCCCTCCTCCAATAAGCTTTGTGTGGCCTCTGGCCATATGTGGTGGGTTACCAGGCTGGGTCTGCCAGAACACAGGACTGCACACCCTCCGGCATGCCCCCTGTGTCCATGCCAGCCAACTTCTTGCTAATGTCCCTCCCCCTTTGTTATGCAGACTGTACTTTGGTTGCTACAATGTTTGAGACATTGACAGGCGTTAACTCTTTCAGTCCCTCACAGCTGATTAGCATATTTGGTGGGTTTAGCAAAAACCAGTCCTGACACTGTATCCACAGCAGTGAATACATATCGCCACCCCTTCGACAGGGGCAGGGGGCCCATGTAATCGACCTGCCAGGTATTTAAGGCCCACTGACCCCATTTTATCTTTCCCCATGGCCTGTATAATGCCCTTAAATGTAGCTGCATACAAATAGTACAATTATGTGCACATGTTTTATAAATATGTAATGGCAAAGGGGTTTGATTGTGAGCAATGTCCCATGCGTGCGCAGTATAAGCTGATCGATGTCCACAAGCTATATGCGCATTTATAGCTTGAGCATGTACTTTGGTGGAGGTCATATTATCTACTTCCCTATTATTTTGTGACTCAAGCGAATCATCTTTTTGATGAGCTGAGACATGCCTTACTTTTAAAGGATACCTTTGTACATATTGCCACGTTTGTTGCCATATGTCTGCCCCCCATATAGGGTATCTTTGTACATGCCAATCCTCTTGGGCCCAGCGGGGTAACCACATTGTGAGGCTTTTGTATACAACCCAACTGTCAGTGTATAAGTAATGTGCCTTCCCTTCCAGGATGGCAAGAGATGCTGCAATCAATTCAGCCCACTGACAAGATGCCAGTACACCTGTTTGCCATAATATAATTCCTGGAAGCGGAGCATATGCAACTGCTCTCCATTGTCCAGTTGCCGTGTATGTTGCACTTCAATTGGTAAACCAGGCATCTTTTTTGTGCTCTTCTATTAACTCGTCATAAGGGGGAGCCTCCTCCACAGGAGGTGGAGGGATATCTCCAAGGAGAAGAGTTTCCCCTAGTGTGGGCATATGATTAAATGATGCAGTTCCTAGAAGAGTGGCATGTGGAGTGGTTACATGTGGTTTTCCTGGTAGAAATTGTTACTGTAAATAATGTTTCCATTTCCAATGCGTGGCTGCCTGAGCTACCCCTGCACGGGCCCTAACGGAATCATCAGTAACCCACCCATGAATAGGTATGGATGTGTGTACAGTCACGCTATCTTGGCCTGTGATTCTTTCAGTTTCTTGTAGTGCCCAAACTACAGCTAAAATTTGTTTTTCCGTCAGGGTATAATGTATAGCGGAGCCTTGTAATGCCTTGGACCAAAATCCTACAGGCTCTTTCTGATTTTTTGGCCCAGTCATCTGCCACAATCCCTTCAGAGGTATACCTGCTGTGGCACAGACATAACCACGGCCACAGACGCTTCGAGATGTACCTGCTCTGGCATGAACTCATCCACAGGTCACAGTACCTTTGACAGGTCACAGTCCCTTCGACTCGAGCTCACACTGGAGTTCCAGCCTCTCCAGTACAGCAGCACAGAAACAGCAGCGATGCCCTGGCCATCTGCCAGCCCAGGCGCACGGCCATTGCTGTTATCAAAATGTTCCCAGGCACAGCAGAGTAAGATGAGAAGCACTACAGCACTACAGCAAGCAGCGAAAGCAAAAAGCAGCCACTAACGAGCACTAGACTCTAATATACAATAAGGCAAGCACGCCCCATGGCAAGCACAGGAGCCTGCCGATTAATAGCTAAACAGCAATAACAGCTATAAATTCAATCTAATCTAGCACATTCCAATCAAACCTGTTGTTATCTCGAACCCTTCAAGCCCCATGTTGGGCACCAAGAAGGACTGTTGTGGTTTAACCCCAGCTGGCAACTAAGCACCACCCAGCTGCTCACTCACTCCCCCCACCCAGTGGGATGGGGGAGAGAATTGGAAGGGTAGAAGTGAGAAAACTCATGGGTTGAGATAAAGACAGTTTAATAGGGAAAGCAAAAGCCGCGCACACAAGCAAAGCAAAACAAGGAATTCATTCACTACTTCCCATGGGCAGGCAGGTGTTCAGCCATCTCCAGGAAAGAAGGGCTTCTTCACGCGTAATGGTTACTTGGGAAGACAAATGCCATCACTCCAAATGTCCCCAACTTCCTCCTCCTTCCCCCAGCTTTATATGCTGAGCATGACATCATATGGTCTGGAATATCCCTTTGGTCAGTTGGGGTCAGCTGTCCCGGCTGTGTCCCCTCCCAACTTCTTGTGCACCCCCAGCCTCCTCACTGGTGGGGTGGTGTGAGAAGCAGAAAAGGCCTTGACTCTGTGTAAGCACTGCTCAGCAGTAACTAAAACATCCCTGTATTATCAACACTGTTTCCAGCACAAATCCAAAACATAGCCCCATACTAGCTACTATGAAGAAAATTAACTCTACCCCAGCCAAAACCAGCACAGACTGTCTCCCACAGCAGAGATAAAGCATTATGAACTGACCACAATCCCCATTCCCCATCCCTGTGCGCCACTCAGGGGGAAGAGGTAGAGAAGTCGGGAGTGAAGTGGAGCCCAGGAAGAAGGGAGGGTTGGGGGGAAGGTGTTTTTAAACATTTATTCTTATTTCTCATTATCCTGCTCTGGTGTTAATTGGCAATAAATTAAATTAATTTCCCCAAGCTGAGTCTGTTTTGCCTGTGACGGTAATTGCTGAGTGATCTCCCTGTCCTTATCTCGACCCACGAGCCTTTTTCATCATATTTTCTCTCCCTGTCCAGTTGAGGAGGGGGACTGAGAGCGCAGCTTGGTGGGTACCTGGTGACCAGCCAATGTCAACCCACCACACCTGGGTAGAATTGATCCTGAAATGAGGCAATGGAGTCAGTTGACCTTTCAGGATCTCTTCCATCCTTTTTCGTTTTTGCTTGAAGTTTACTTTTGTCATCAGTTTGGATGTACTAGAATGCTTTATTTTTTCCAGTTTATTTGGGCAGGTAACCCTTGGCTGTTAAGCAGTCAAGAAGGTGGCAATAGCCCTTTTAAAAAGGCACCGCATCTAAACCAAAATGGTGAACTTGCTGATATTTCATATCAAAAAAGGGCAGCTTTATCAGTCTTCATTAGGAAACTGTGGAATTATATGTGGAATTATACTTGTTCTGTTACTCTGGATAGAAAATAAATGAATTATACTCAGTTGCTTCTTCTCTTAAACTGTTCAATTGGGGAAGAAAAATTATTTTTGTTTAAGATGTTATTAACTTCAATTATCTTCTATTTTGTTTTTCAGTTTGTTACTCTTTTCCTTCCCTGGGTGTAATTGCTATTTCATTGTGTGTTTAGCCTTGAATCCTGTTGCATTCTATTCAAATAGGGCACATGCTTTCTTAAACAAGTCCACGACAATGTTTATTGCAGTCTGGCTACAAGAACTGTCCAGTGAATGTTATAAAAATATCACTGAACATTAGAAAGGCATGTTTATAACTCTGTCCTTGTTATTAATGATTTAAGTATGGTTGTTTTGTGTTAAACAACTGTTATTATTTACAATTTCCCTACTGCTTCTTTGGCATCTTTTGTGTAGGATTGTTGATAGTTGCAGCTAAGCTTTGTTACAAAGGTCATTAAAACTGAATGGCTGCTCAGGGAAAATATCTTGCCACTATTCTTATCTAAGCACAAATAAAATACATTTAAACAATTCACCTTAAAATATTGTTGTGGTTTAACCCCAGCCAGCAACTAAGCACCACACAGCCGCTTCCCCCTTCCCCCTCCCAGTGGGGTGAGGAGGAGGAAAGGGAAAAAAAAAAAAGTAAAACTCATGGGTTGAGATAAGAACAGTTTAATAACTAAAATAAAATATAATACTAACAACAGTAATAATGAAATATAATAATAATAATAGTAATGAAAAGGAATATAACAAAAAAAAGAAGGGGGAGAAAAGAAAAAAAAAACAGTGATGCACAATGCAATTGCTCACCGCCCGCTGACTGATGCCCAGTTAGTTCCCGAGCCACAATCCACGCCTCCCGGCCAGCTCCCCCCTGTTTATATACTGGGCATGACGTTCCATGGTATGGAATAGCCCTTTGGCTAGTTCAGGTCAGCTGCCCCGGCTCTGCTCCCTCCCAGCTTCTTGCACACCTGCTTGCTGGCAGAGCATGGGAAACTGAAAAGTCCTTGGCTTAGGATAAGTGCTACTTAGCAACAACTAAAACATCAGGGTGTTATCAACATCATTCTCACACTAAATCCAAAACACAGCACTGTACCAGCTACTAAGAAGAGAGTTAACTCTGTCCCAGCCGAAACCAGGACAATATCCACCCCTTATTCTATACCATTTACGTTATGCCCAGATCCCACACTTTCCAATACATTTCCAATTAATCACCATCACTTTTCCTGTCTTTTAATATATACGTATAGATATCATTCCCGCGGTCTATGGGCCATCTCTATCAAATGTCTGTTGAGTTCATTCAGTCCATGACTTTGGGCTCCATCTGTCATAACAGTCTGTCTGGGCAGGAGTTCGCTCAGTCGGCAGAACAGGATTGGGCTTCAGTGTGATGTGGCGGGCAGGTGACATTGGGCACAGCAGGAGGATGGTGTGTGGTGTTGGATTGTTGCATGCTGAAGTCAGTCCTGCTTCCATCACTACTGCACTTCACTCGGTTTTGTCAAAGTTCATTCTTCATTAATCTAAGGGATTCTTACTGTAATACCATTGATATAGCATATAACAATTATAATAATGATGACATACAGTGGCAGGATTATATAGCAATTAATATCATACAATTTAATCTATTGGCTGTTCTCACCTAAAATCAAATCCCCTTGAGGCACACATCGGACCTCCCCATCCTTCCGCATCACCCACCAAGTGCACCCAGGCCCTTGAGCAAAAGCAATCCCACGAATGGGTTTGCCTTTGCCTGAGGCAGGAGTAACCCAGACTGTCTTCCCTAGCATATTTTTTATGTGCACTACAGGGACTCTATTCCCTTCTACAGTACATAAAAGTTCTGATTGGGCAGGGCCAGCTCGATTGACAGATCCTCTAGTGTTGACTAACCAGGTGGCCTTTGCTAAATCTGTATCCCAATGTTTGAAGGTCCCACCACCCATTGCTCTCAATGTAGTCTTTAACAACCCATTGTATCGCTCGATTTTCCCAGAGGCTGGTGCATGATAGGGGATGTGATACACCCACTCAATGCCATGCTCTTTGGCCCAGGTGTCTATGAGATTGTTCCGGAAATGAGTCCCGTTGTCTGACTCAATTCTTTCTGGGGTACCGTGTCACCATAAGACTTGCTTCTCAAGGGCCAGGGTAGTGTTCCGGGCGGTGGCATGGGGCACGGGATGTGTTTCCAGCCATCCGGTGGTTGCTTCCACCATTGTAAGCACATGGCGCTTGCCTTGGCGGGTTTGTGGGAGTGTGATATAGTCAATCTGCCAGGCCTCTCCATATTTATATTTCAGCCATCGTCCCCCATACCAAAGAGGCTTTAACCACTTGGCTTGCTTAATTGCAGCGCATGTTTCACATTCATGGATGACCTGTGCGATAGTGTCCATGGTCAGGTCCACCCCTCGATCATGAGCCCATCTATATGTTGCATCTCTTCCCTGATGGCCTGAGGTGTCATGGGCCCACCGAGCCATGAATAATTCACCCTTATGCTGCCAATCTAGATCGACCTGAGCTACTTCAATCCTAGCAGCCTTGTCTACCTGTTGGTTGTTTTGATGTCTTCAGTGGCCCAACTCTTAGGTACATGACCATCTACATGACGTACTTTCACAACCAGGTGTCCTGGTTTCGGCTGGGACAGAGTTAACTTTCTTTTTAGTAGCTGGTACAGTGCTGGGTTTTGGATTTAGTGTGAGAATGATGTTGATAACACTCTGATGTTTTAGCTGTTGCTAAGTAGCGCTTCTCTTAAGCCAAGGACTTTTCAGTTTCCCATGCTCTGCCAGCAAGCAGGTGGGCAAGGAGCTGGGAGGGAGCAGAGCCGGGGCAGCTGACCTGAACTAGCCAAAGGGCTATTCCATACCATGGAACGTCATGCCCAGTATATAAACAGGGGGGAGCTGGCCGGGAGGCGCGGATCGCGGTTCGGGAACTAACTGAGCATCGGTCAGCGGGTGGTGAGCAATTGCATTGTGCATCACTGGTTTTTTTTCTTCCCCCCCCCCCTTCTTTTGTTGCATTCCTTTTCATTACTATTATTATTATTTTTCATTATTACTATTGTTAGTATTATATTTTACTTTAGTTATTAAACTGTTCTTATCTCAACCCACGAGTTTTTTTTTTTTTTTCCTTTGCTTTCCTCCTCCTCACCCCACTGGGAGGGGGAGGGGGAAGCGGCTGCGTGGTGCTTAGTTGCTGGCTGGGGTTAAACCACGACACCAGGTTCTCTAGCCGGGCAGCAATATCTTGCCACAATGGGGCAGCCCAGATGGGTTTGCCTCTGCGCTGCCAGTTACTCCGCTTCCATTGCTGCAACCACCCCCACAGAGCATTTGCCACCATCCATGAGTCAGTATAGAGATAAAGTATTGGCCATTTTTCTTGTTCAGCAATGTCTAAAGCCAGCTGGATGGCTTTCACCTCTGCAAACTGACTCGATTCACCTTCTCCTTCTGCAGTTTCTGCAACTTGTCCTATAGGACTCCATACAGCCGCCTTCCACCTCCGATGCTTTCCTACAATGCGACAGGACCCATCAGTGAACAGGGCATATTGCCTCTCATTTTCTGGCAGTTTATTATACAGTGGGGCCTCTTCAGCACGCATCACCTCCTCCTCTGCTGATATTCCAAAATCTTTGCCTTCTGGCTAGTCCGTGATCACCTCCAAAATTCCTGGGCGACTGGGGTTTCCTATTCGACTTTGTTGTGTGATCAGTGCAACCCCCTTACTCCATGTAGCATCAGTTGCATGATGTGTAGAAGGGACCTTCCCTTTGAACATCCAGCCCAGCACCGGCAGTCGGGGTGCTAAGAGGAGCTGTGTTTCAGTACCAACCACTTCTGAAGCAGCTCGAACTCCTTCATATGCTGCTAATATCTCCTTTTCAGTTGGAGTATAGCAGGCCTCAGATCCTCGATATCCCCGACTCCAAAACCCTAGAGGTCGACCTCGGGTCTCCCCGGGTGCTTTCTGCCAGAGACTCCAGGTAGGGCCATTCTCCCCGGCTGCGGTGTAGAGCACATTTTTAACATCTGGTCCTGCCCGGACTGGCCCAAGGGCTACTGCATGAACTATCTCCCGTCTAATCTGTTCAAAGGCTTGTTGTTGCTCAGGGCCCCATTTAAAATTGTTCTTCTTCCGGGTCACTTGATAGAGAGGGCTTACAATCAGACTCTAATTTGGAATATGCATTCTCCAAAAACCTACAACCCCTAAGAAAGCTTGTGTTTCCTGTTTACTAGTCGGTGGAGACATAGCTGCTATTTTGTTGATCACATCCATTGGGATGTGACGACGTCCATCTTGACATTTTATTCCTAAAAACTGGATCTCCTGTGCAGGTCCCTTCACCTTACTCTGTTTTATGGCAAAACCAGCTTTCAGAAGGATTTGGATTATTTTCTCCCCTTTCTCAAAAACTTCTTCTGCTGTGTTGCCCCATATGATGATGTCATCAATGTATTGCAGGTGTTCTGGAGCTCCACCTTTTTCCAGTGCATTCTGGATCAGTCCATGGCAAATGGTGGGGCTGTGTTTCCACCCCTGGGGCAGTCGATTCCAGGTGTACTGGACGCCCCTCCAAGTGAAAGCAAACTGTGGCCGGCACTCTGCTGCCAAAGGGATTGAGAAAAATGCATTAGCGATATCACTTGTGGCGTACCATTTGGTGGCCTTTGACTCCAGTTCATATTGAAGTTCTAGCATGTCTGGCACGGCAGCACTCAGCGGTGGTGTGACTTCATTCAGGCCATGATAGTCCACTGTTAGTCTCCATTCTCCATTAGACTTTCGCACTGGCCATATGGGGCTGTTAAAGGGTGAGCGAGTCCTGCTGATCACTCCTTGGCTCTCCAGTCGACGAATCAGCGTATGGATGGGAATCAGGGAGTCTCGGTTGGTGCGATATTGCCACCGGTGCACCCTTGTGGTAGCGATTGGCACCTGTTGTTCTTCAACCCTCAGCAACCCCACAACCAAAGGGTCCTCTGAGAGACCGGGCAAGGTGGACAACTGTTCGATTCCCTCTGTCTCCAAGGCAGCTATACCAAAGGCCCACCGATACCCCTTTGGGTCCTTGAAATACCCTCTCCTGAGATAATCTATGCCAAGAATGCATGGGGCCTCTGGGCCAGTCACAATGGGGTGTTTCTGCCACTCATTCCCAGTTAGGCTTATTTCAGCCTCCAATACAGTTAGCTGTTGGGATCCCCCTGTCACTCCAGAAATACAAATAGGTTCTACCCCTTTATAGCTTGATGGCATTAGAGTACACTGTGTACCAGTGTCTACTAGGGCTTTATACTCCTGTGGGTGTGATGTGCCAGGCCATCGAATCCACACAGTCCAGTAAACCCGGTTGTCCCTCTCCTCCACCTGGCTGGAGGCAGGGCCCCTCTAGTCCCGGTCATAGGATTCTCCACTCACTTTCTGTAAAAATGGATTAGAATTCCTTATCATAGGATCAGGAGTAAGAAAGATCAGCCCTTCCACTCTGTCGGCCACATCGCTCACAGTGCTCACTGGAGGCTGAAGCAGCAATTTTCCTGGAAGAACCCTCATGTGTGATTGTTTTTCCTTGCAATTCATGTACCCGTGCATCTAGGACCGAGGTAGGTTTTCCATCCCACTTCTTCATGTCCTCTCTGTGGTCATGCAGGTAAGACCACAGTGTTTACCCTGTGGTGTGTACCTTCTCTCTCCTCTCTCTTGAGCAGAGGGACGCTTATTCCTAATAGCTGAGATATTGGTCCATGCAGGTGGGAGGCAGAACTTATCCTCAAATCGCTGGAACTCTTGGGACCATTTCTCGGCTAGCATGTCTGGCAGTCTCTCCACAGCCACGACGAGGGAGGAAGTGAGACTTTCTTCGTATTGCCAGAGTCGGCGAGCCAATCCATCTACTGTTGGTCCCTCCTCGTCTTTCCAGTCCATTACTGCCAATGCATTGGCATACGATGATGGTGCACTTCGTACAAACTTCCGCCACATGGGTCGTGCACATTGGACTTCATCTGGATCTGTGGGTAACTGCCCATCGTCTGGGTCATAATAAACCATCTCCCGCACAGCTAATTCCCTCAGGTACTGGATACCTCTCTCCATGGTGGTCCACTTGCCTGGGTGACATATAACATCTTCCTTGAAGGGGTACCTTTCCTTCACACTTGACAGAAGTCGCCTCCAGAGGCTGAGGGCTTGTGTCTTTTTTCCAATTGCCTTGTCAATACCCCCTTCCCTAGAAAGGGATCCCAATTGCTTGGCTTCCTTACCCTCTAATTCCAAGCTACCAGCCCCGTTATCCCAGCATTGGAGCAGCCAGGTGATAATGTGCTCGCCTGGATGACGGCTGAAATCTTTTCACATATCTCGCAGCTCATTCGGGGATAGGGATCGGGTGATTATCTCCGGTTCTGCCTCTTCCTCCTGTTCTCGTGATGACCCTGGTTCACCTTCATCCTTCGCTAAGCGAGCTGTCTTTTTTGAGTATTTCTTCTTCTGTACAGGGGCAACTGATACTGGCATGGGTTAGTTCTCTGGTTCAGCTGCAGTGCCTGTCACAGGCGTTGCAGTAACCGTAGTACCTGTTGCCGGGGTCGAAATGGCTGCAGTGCCTGTCACGGGGGTCGAAATGGCTGCAGTGTCTGTCACGGCGGTCAGAGTGGCTGCAGTGTCTGTCACGGGGGTCAGAGTGGCTGCAGCATCTGTTGCTGGGGTCGGAGTGGCTGCAGCGTCTGTTGCTGGGGTCGGAGTGGTTGCAGTGCCTGTTGCTGGGGCTGGAGGGGCTGCAGTGGCTGTCATTTTGTTGTCAGATCCAGAGACCTTCCCTTCCCCTTGAATAGTGTTGAACAGGGCTTGGTAGGCATGGGCCAGGCCCCAGCACATTGCAGTGATTTGTGTCTCCCTGGAATTGTCCGGGTGACAGCATACTTTTTCCAACTGTTCTACTAGTTGTTCAGGATTCTGCACTTGTTCAAGGGTGAAGTTCCAAAACACTGGAGGTCCCCACCGTCCTAGGCATTTGCCCATGCTACCCCACACACCCTGCCACTCATAACTCTGCAGCTTTGGGGCAGATCTCTGGGTGATCCTATTAAATAGTTGTTTAACCCTAAACAAGACCTGAACCACATTCAGGAACAAGCTAGTTCCTAGCAATAGAACCATGTTAGTTTCAACATTCCAAGGATATTCAAAATTTTCTAAATTCTCAAATGCTACTGTAATTAGCCTGGAGGAGGAGGGGAAGGTGAAGGAAGGTGTCTCCCCCATAGATTGGCTCTCCGAGGAGAAAAGGTAAAGGGTGTAATTATTAACAGTTTCCGCTAGATAGCTCCCGAAGTACAGAGATAACGGCAATGCTGAGTACAAATACCAGATTAGTCCCACAACCGATAATTTTATTGTACCATAAACCAGTGTTACATAGTAAAGCAAAGCGAAAACCTTAATCCACCTCACCTTATGGGTGATAAGCAGCAGCACAGGGACTATATATGGCAAGTGAGGTGATACATAACACAACTCTAAGAACGAATGCCACAACTCTAAGAGCCAATAACCCAACATTGTGACCAGCGACTACTAAACTAATACAATACAACAAATAACAAATTTGTTTTAACACGCTCTGGTCAGATCTGTTGTTATCTCAACCCTTTACGCCCCATGTTGGGCACCAAAAAGGCTGTTGTAGTTTAACCCCAGCCAGCAACTAAGCACCACGCAGCCACTTCCCCCTTCCCCCTCCCAGTGGGGTGAGGAGGAGGAAAGGAAAAAAAAAAGTAAAACTCGTGGGTTGAGATAAGAACAGTTTAATAACTAAAGTAAAATATAATACTAACAATAGTAATAATGAAATATAATAATAATAATAGTAATGAAAAGGAATATAACAAAAAAGGAAGGGGGGGAAGGAAAAGAAAACAGTGATGCACTGTGCAATTGCTCACCACCCGCTGACCGATGCCCAGTCAAGATTTTCTGAAGTGAGTCTTTTGAACATTGAAGAAATGTTTATGTTAAATTGTAGCAGAAGCTGGCTAGTGGCAGCTTACGTAGATGATAAAAGCCCCGTTATTGTTAGCAATACTTGGGGATTTGCATTTACTTCGAGATGTTGGGAGTTGCATTTTGGGAACAAAGAAGTCATGTTTTACTGCACATAGATATTTTCCTTAGAGCATGTAATTACAAATGTGGGGTCTGTTTGTACCATTATATTTACAGATATCATCTTTGAAAACATTGTGTTCATGTGTTATTTCTCAAGCTATTATGTTACTTTTATAGTTTGGTAAAGACATTTTTAGGGTACTTTAGGATGTATGCTAAGGGTATCTTAAAATGGAAGTAATTATTTTTATGGTAAAAGGCTGTTGGGAAAATAGATTTACCCAGGCTGTATATGCAAGGATAGGGACCAATCATTAAATTTTCAGCATTAGCCAGTGTGATGGCCTGGATCTGGCAGTCCACTAAAGGTCTTTTTGCATTGCACCTGTTTTGCTGGGGCAGGTTGTTAGTGAAGAAGAAGATGTTACCTAAATTAATTCAAAATGGAAGAAGCTCAGTTCAGGTTAAGGGCCACTTATTTTTTAGGACATGGGGTGACTTGCAGCAGAGTAGGGATCAGATGCACTAGAAGTGTCACGGTCCCTCCTTCAGCCTGTCCTGCCTGCCTGGATGCCGCCATGCCTCAGCCGTGAGGGTTTGCTACCTCCGTGCCCCTCTTCTTTGTGCAGGGAGCCTGCCTTAGTCCTTCGCTGGGATGGTTGTGCAGTCCCTCTGCACAGCCTTCCTACAGAAGAGGGTCAGAGCGTGGCTGGAGGTGGGAGCTGTTCTCCCGAAGCCATGGGGGGACAGGTCTTTGTTGCTCCCTACCCAGGACATGGGGCTCAGGAGACCCTGCTGCTGCATGCCCATCCTGGTCAGCTCTCGAGTGCGCTAGAGAAACCAAAGGAAAATATACATCTGAAAAACCTGTTTCGTTACATTGAAAGCATACTTAGACCTATAAATCCTGTTAAAAAAACCACAAACCTTCCTAATCTCCTCCTTGGTGCCAATGCCAGGGCAGTGTTTTCACTAGTAATAAAAGGTATGCTTTCCTTTATGGATCCCAATGAGGTCAAAGCTGCCAAATACTTGCTCAGTCACAGGTTTAATGCATTTAGATTTGGATCAGCATCTCTCTTAATGCCCCTGTAGCTGCAGCCCTGCCCCCCCCCGTGCGCTTTTCTGGTTGTGTTTTGTTTGGTTTTTTTTTAAATTTCAGGGATTGCAATGATAGTCTTGGCTCATTAAATCCGTGGCAAAACTCTTCCTGGCTTAAATAGACCGAGGGTTTCTCCCATGCTCTTTAAAGAAAGTGGCTTTTCCTTCTGTACAATTTCTGGTATCTTTTTGCAATCAGAGATGTTGATGTGGCTGCCTGAAGTTCTCTGTTGTTACAGGCCTGGATGATGTTTGAGGGATCTCCAGTTCCCGTGTGTCCCTGCAGTGGTTAGGTGGAGTTGAGGTACTTGTTTTCAGCCACCCAGGTGTAAATCTTAAGTAAGATAATGCCTGGCCGGTCTCAATAAGTACCCCTTGACTTTAAAATTTGCTTCCTCTACAAGTCTGTCAGAATCAACACTGTATGAACTTGAGGGCAAGGACTTTCCCCAGCATTTATCTGAGAAACCAGCTGTGACCAGGGGCTGTGTTTATTTGCTGAGATGGTGAAGGGGCATATCCTTTCCTTTGCTTTGATTAAACAGGGATTGAACTATCTTAGGTCCACGTGGACCCTGAGAAGCATGCTTAAGCATACCTACACATAGAAATAAACCTGTAACTCCCTGTTATGTTTTTCCAAGTACATCTGGATATAAATAAGCTTGTTAGGGAGAGGAAAAAGTGGGAGAGAGATTGAATTGTTGTTAAACAAATGAACTTGTGAAAATAATGTCAAAGACACCTAGCAACTGGTGGATTCTTGGGAATCTGACCCAGCAAAGTCCTCTGGGTCCATGCTCTCACACCTGCCCTTTATTCAGGGCACTTGGCTGGTTTTCCAAAGATGAGGCACCTGTGTGACTTACCTAGTTTGGGTTTTGGTACCTAGAGGATAACTGTTAAGCCTAAATTGGTTCTATATTTAGAAACACACATTGTTTTGGAAGAAATATGCTGCTAGGATGTGTTTCTAGCTTCAATATCTGGGATGGACTCAGAACAAACATTGCTTTCTAGGAGCACAGTGTCTCCATTTCAGGTAGTGGGTATATCATCAATTTTTTCTGTTGTTTTTGCTCTTTTGTACTGATATGTGAATTAGGGCTTCATTTACCTACTTTTAAATGTTGATAACTGTAATTTTATTCTCTTCATGCTTTAGCGATGAGTCAGTGTCAGAGGTTTTTGCAGACTTGATAAGGTGCTTTGCTCGTGCCTTGCAGAATGGGGTGGGAAGCAGTGGAGCAAGTGCTTTTTCCAGATGCAGAGAGAGTGATGTCAAACAAATGTTTTCTGTGAGTATGAATTTCTTGTGGAACTTCTGGTAATGTGTTTCACTGTTGTTTACCTACACTATTTAATTGTTGTAATAGTCTAGTGGATATATGTTTTGATTGAGAGCCTGGGTTGAGCACTCGGGCTCTGCTAAGAAGCTGTGTTACAAAGAGGTAGCATCTCCCAAAAAGCATATCTTACTGTTGTGGTTTAACCCCAGCCAGCAACTAAGCACCACGCAGCTGCTCACCCCTCCCCCTCTCCCAGTGGGGTGGGGAGGAGGAAAAAAAAAGTAAAACTCATGGGTTGAGATAAGAACAGTTTAATAAATAAAGTAAAATAAAATACAGTACTAACTAAGAATAATAATATATAATAATTGTAATGAAAAGGAATATAACAAAAAAAGAGAAATAAAACCCAAGAAAAGACAAGTGATGCACAATGCAATTGCTCACCACCCACTGACCAATGCCCAAGCAGCAATCCACCCCTCCCAGCCAACTCCCCCCTGTTTATATACTGGGCATGATGTTCCATGGTATGGAATACCCCTTTGGCTAGTTCGGGTCAGCTGCCCCGGCTGTGCTCCCTCCCAGCTTCTTGCACACCTGCTTGCTGGCAGAGCAGGGGAAACTGAAAAGTCCTTGGCTTAAGATAAGCGCTACTTAGCAACAACTAAAACATCAGAGTGTTATCAACATCATTCTCACACTAAATCCAAAACACAGCACTGTACCAGCTACTAAGAAGAGAGTTAACTCTGTCGCAGCTGAAACCAGGACATTTACCTTATAAAAGATCAAAGCTACCATGGAGGTTGGTATTGAAGTGTTTTCAAAGTACAGTAAGTATGCCTTGCCAAATACAGGCTAAGATAGGCTCTGCCATGTGTAGATCTGAAGTTGGGGTGAAGGCTGTAGCTCAGAGGAGAGGATGAGGAGGGCAGAAGGTCTGATGTGTGGTGGAAGAGAAGTTGTCCTGTGTGAGGGCAGGTAGCAGTGTGGCTGGCATGGGGGGATGTGGCTCGATGGGACAAGTGTTGTGCAAAGCAGTGGAGGGACAGGAAAGGATGAAAGGGTAGGGGTAAACTCCAGTGGTAATAGGATGCAATTGTAAAAATTTTCATGTGGTGAGAAGGGGAGATGACATAACTGTACCAAGGGTATTTTGGAGAGGAGTAGGTGAGAAGGAAAAAAGATACTTTGAAGGTAGAGAAAAAGGTATTTATGGTGGTCTGAACAGCAAACTGATGCATATTTTAGTAGTGGCAGTAGAGAAGAAGATGATGGAATTGAGCAATGTGAAATGAGAATGTCTGAAGACAGGATGGATGTGATGGCAAATGGGAAGCACTGGAGATGATGATAGGAGCTTGTCCTTTGTGAAATAACTGGTTCTGATTCCAGATGGTAATCATCCAGCATCAAAAATGTACAGCTTAATATTCCCCTGTGAAAGTAACTTTCTCTGTTACCTTTGATTCCTCTCTAGTAATACAAGGTTTAACCCTCTTTTTGGATCATGTGGGATTTTCCAAATGAATCACTTAATTGTTTGGCCAGATACAAGACAGCTGCCAATTTGCCTTCCTTCTGTAAAATCTTTCCTTAAATTACTACCAATTTCTTCTTCTGGAGGGTTATAAGTTATGGGTTATGAAAAAACTGTTTTTATCCTATACCCATGAGCTTTCCACTCTGTCTTTTCCCCTATCACTTTTTCCCTTCACCCTTTATAAGACAAGGAGTTGTGAAATTCTCCCTCATGCCTGTACATTAGGCAGTGTAGATCAGTGTTTCTTAAGATGTTCTTCTGTCCTTACTGAGTCTAAATTAACATTTTTTTTTTTTAAAAGTAACAGTGTAAGCCTATGGCTACAATTTGAGCTTGGTTGTTTTGTTGTTTTTTTCTTTTAATTTTTAAGAGTAGGCTTATGAAATGAGAAATATTGCCGGAAAATATCTCCCTAATTTCATGCAGTTAGTGCAAAGCATGAAAGCTGGCTGGCTGCCCACGTACCCAAGAGCCGAGCCACTGAAGAACATCAAAACAATCAACAGGTAGACAAGGCTGCTAGGATTGAAGTGGCTCAGGTGGATCTGGACTGGCAACATAAGGGTGAATTTATTATTTCTGGCTCGGTGGGCCCATGACACCTCAGGCCATCAGGGAAGAGATGCAACATATAGATGGGCTCGTGATCGAGGGGTGGATTTGACCATGGACACTATCGCACAGGTCATCCATGAATGTGAAACATGCGCTGCAATTAAGCAAGCCAAGCAGTTAAAGCCTCTTTGGTATGGGGGACAATGGCTGAAACAGAAATATGGGGAGGCCTGGCAGATTGACTATATCACACTCCCACAAACCCGTCAAGGCAAGTGCCATGTGCTTACAATGGTGGAAGCAACCACCGGCTGGCTGGAAACATATCCCGTGCCCCATGCCACCGCCCGGAACGCTATTCTGGGCCTTGAGAAGCAAGTCTTATGGCGACATGGCACCCCAGGAAGAATTGAGTCAGACAACAGGACTCATTTCTGGAACAATCTCATAGAGACCTGGACCAAAGAGCATGGCATTGAGTGGGTGTATCACATCCCCTATCATGCACCAGCCTCTGGGAAAATCGAGCGATACAATGGACTGTTAAAGACTACACTGAGAGCAATGGGTGGTGGGACCTTCAAACATTGGGATACACATCTAGCAAAGGCCACCTGGTTAGTCAACACTAGAGGATCTGTCAATCGAGCTGGCCCTGCCCAACCAGAACTTTTGCATACTGTAGAAGGGGATAAAGTCCCTGTAGTGCACATAAAAAATATGCTAGGGAAGACAGTCTGGGTTACTCCTGCCTCAGGCAAAGGCAAACCCATTCGTGGGATTGCTTTTGCTCAAGGGCCTGGGTGCATTTGGTGGGTGATGCGGAAGGATGGGGAAGTCCGATGTGTGCCTCAAGGGGATTTGATTTTAGGTGAGAACAGCCAATAGATTAAATTGTATGATATTAATTGCTATATAACCCTGCCACTGTATGTCATCATTATTATAATTGTTATATGCTGTATTAATGGTATTACAGTAAGAATCCCTTAGGTTAATGAAGAATGAACTTTGACAAAAACCGAGTGAAGTGCAGTAGTGATGGAACCAGGACTGACTTCAGCATGCAACAATCCAACACCACACACCATCCTCCTGCTGCGCCCAATGTCACCTGCCTGCCACATCACACCGAAGCCCAATCCTGTTCTGCCGACTGAGTGGACTTCACACCATCCCTCCTGCCCAGACAGACTGTTATGACAGATGGAGCCCAAAGTCATGGACTGAATGAACTAAACAAACATTTGAAAGGGACATTTAAATGGACATTTTAAAGGCCTATAGATTAAGGGAATGATATCTGTGTGTATATGTATCAAAAGACAGGAAAAGTGGTGGTGATTAATTGAAAATGCATTGGAAAGTGTGGAGCTATTCCATACCATATGACATCATGCCCAGTATATAAACTGGGGGGAGTTGGCCGGGAGGGGCGGATCGCTGCTCAGGAACTAACTGGGCATCGGTCGGCGAGTGGTGAGCAATTGCATTGTGCATCACTTGTTTTTTATATTCTAATTCTTTTAGTATTATTATTGTCACTTTATTATTATCATTATTTTCCTTCCTTTCTGTCCTATTAAACTGTCTTCATCTCAACCCATGAGTTTATTTTTTTTCCGATTCTCTCCCCCATCCCACTGGGTGGGGGAGTGAGCGAGCGAGCGGCTGTGTGGTGCTTAGTTGCCGACTGGGGTTAAACCACGACACCCATGTTGACTGTGCCTGAAGATTGCATTGTTCTTTAAATGCCTTTTAATAGCACCCTGTATGATCTTCTCCATAGTTTTTCCAGGTACTGAGGTTAGACAAACAGGTCTGTAGTTTCCTGGGTCTTTCCTCATGCCCTTCTTGTAAATTGGAATAACATTGGCTAGCTTCCAGTCAGCAGGGACCTCCCCAGACTCCCAAGACCTTTGGTAGATGATTAAGAGGGGTCCTGCTATAACATCTGCTAGCTCCTTCAGTACTCTGGGATGAACCCCATCAGGCCCCATGGACTTATGAACATTCAGCTGATACAACTGGTCCCTTACAATTTCAGTGTCCAGAAATGGAAAGTCACTGTTCCCGCTCTTTCCAGTGTAATTTTTTTTTTTTTTGGTGTACTGCTGTTGATTAGAAGGTAGAAATTCACCCAGCTCAATTCAGAATGATTGTCTAGAATATTTTTCTTGTATTGCTTATGCCATGGTACCATCCCTGCAAGGAGATCACAGCCCCATTGGGAAATGCAAGTGAGAAGCAGCAGTAAGCTGAACTGGCATGCTCTACTGTACTAGTGCTGGTTTTGCTGAACTCGGGGAAAGATGCCATATTACTAGTTCTTTGGAGTGAATCTTGACTGTCACAAGGTTGGGCATTTCTGGTCTATCTAGCTCTAAGTTGAAAGTCTTCCACTTCTGAAAGTTGTCTTTCCTTTAGAACAGAATATAGTAGAGGGAAGTTTGGCTGATTCACTTTATTGAAATTCAAGTTCCAACTAGTGGTGAAAATCAAATTAAAAAGTCAGTTTAAAACGGGTTTGCTCTCAGTCTCTGACCTTGGTCTCTTCTTTGTCTTGACTTTCAATTATCATAGTATAAAAAAAGAGATTTGAACAGCAGCACTTCAAAATACATCTTTCCTAAGGGCTCACAGTTGTAAGACATCTTACATTTGAAGCCTACAGATGCGCTGGTTGTATAAAAGTCCTGTTAGGGAATGGGACTGAAATTTGCAGTTTATTCTAAACAGGAAAAAAAGTTGACATGAGAACTAAAATAAAGCTAAAGAAGACTAGAAGACTCTGAAAGAGAGTGTGATTTTCTGTTTAATGAGTTAACCTTACTGCACAACCAAACCCATCTATAGGTGTGGTGGGTCGACCTTGGCTGACTGCCAGACCCCCCACCCAGCTACTCTCTCACTCCCCCTCCACAAAAGGACAGAGGGAGAAAATAAGATGAAAAAGCTTGTGGATCGAGATGAAGACAGGGACATCACTTACCAGTTACCATCACGGGCAAAACAGACTTGACTTGGGAGGATTAATTTATTTTATGGCCAATTAAAAACATAGTAGGATAGTGAGAAACAAAGACAACACTAAAACCACCTTCCTCTTCCCCCCCCCCCTTCCCAGGCTCAACTTCACTCCTTCGTTCTTGACTGTTCTACCTCCGCCCCCCTCCCCCCAGTGGTGTAGGGGGGATGGGAAATAGGGGTTGCGGTCAGTTCATAACTCTTCATCTCTGCCGCTCCTTCCTCCTCATGCTCTTCCCCTGCTCCAGCGTGGGGTCCCTCCCACAGAATACAGTCCTTCAAGAACTGCTCCAGCATGGGTCCCTTCCACAGGGTGCAGTCCTTCAGGAACAGACTGCTCCAGTGTGGGTCCCCCACGGGGTCACAAGTCCTGCCAGCAAACCTGCTCCTGCGTGGGCTCCTCTCCATGGGCTGCAGTTCTGGCCAGAAGCCTGCTCCAGTGGGGGCTCTTCACAGGCTGCAGCTTCCTTTGGGGCATATCCATCTGCTCTGGTCCTCCATGGGCTACAGTGTGGATATCTGCTCTGGTGTCATCCTCTCCATGGGCTGCAGGGGGACTACGTGTTTCACCATGGTCTTCTCCACAGGGTGCAGGGGAATCTCTGCTCCGGCGCCTGGAGCACCTCCTCCCCCTCCTTCTTAGGAGGGGACCTTGGTGTCTGCAGAGTTGTTTCTCTCACATTTTTTTTGTAACTTTTCTCTCTCACACCTGCTGTGCAGTGGTTTTTACCCTTTCTTAAATATGTTATCACAGAGGCACCACCAGCTTTGCTGACTGGTGGCAGGTCTGTCTTTGAGCTGGCTGGAACTGGCTCTGTCTGACATGGGGGCAGCTGCTGATCTCACTGAAGCCACTCCTGCAGCCCTCCTGCTTCCAAAACCTAGCCACATAAACCCAATACACATGCCATATAATTTCATGCTCAGCAATAAAACTGGGCGGGGGAGAGTTTCTCCAAAGTAGCCATTGCTCAGTGACTGTCTGGGCACTGGTCTTTTGGTGGTGAGTGATTACTTTTGCATCACTTTTTTTTTTTTGCATCACTTTTTTTTTTTTTCCCCTTCACTTATTAAACTGTGTTTATCTCAACCCATGAGGGTTTTTTTTCTCACTTTTGCACTTCCAATTTTCTCCCCATACTGCTGGGCAGGAGCAAGCGAGCAACTGGGTGGGGGCTTAGTTGCCAGCTGGGGTCAATCCACCACATAGGTATAAGACTGTGGGTCACTGTTTGTTCAGATTTGTAACCCTCTTCTAAATTTTTTTAATAGAATGAAGCTGAAACTAATGCATAAGTGTAAAAATTTCTCAGGGCTCAAAAATTTGTCTGCTCTTACTAAATATAAGCTTAAATTTTCAACTCTGGTATAGCAGTTTCATACAATTTCGATACTCACCTAGTGTTTTTCATTTTAATTAATTCTGAAATGCATGTTCTGTTTAAATGAAACATTGAGAATCTTACTTTGATGCATTAATTTCTTCCAGTGCATACTTTTGAGTGCCATGTAAAGATGCTGATTTATAATGAAGTTCATTTGATGCAATTCATTTCTTAGCAGTCTCAGAGCGCTTCATAGTTAGAGAATTATACTTCAAATAAATTTGAAAATTAAACAGTAAAGTAGTGACAATCATCTGCTATTCATCAAGTGTAAAAAGCTCTCATATAAGAAACCATTTATAACTGTCTGAGAAGGAATCACCAAAACACTATGTAAATATGCTTTACTGTCCTTTCAGTGCATAGACTTATATTAACAAGAATCTTTAACTTTGAAGTTAGCACACTTTCTGCTGCAATAGGTAATGGCATCAAGGCCAAAGTCATATCCGGGGCGGGGCGGGGGGGCAAATACTCATACCATCCACTTCATACAGACAACTTAGATGCAGAGGACCAAGGTGGATTGCAGTTCCCTGTAGGACTAGAGAAATTAGAGTCACCCCCCATCTCCTCTCTGAGGAGAGGGATGACACTGCACCCCACTGCTGCTTTATGTACAAGGAGATTAAATAAGGAAAGGAAAGCATGTCAAGAAGCAGTGCAGGAATGTGTTGAACAGAAAATGTCTGACAGCAAGTAAAAGGATAGAAGAAAAAAAGTTTAAACATTACAGTTATACTGTGAAATATGAATATGGAAAACCAGCAGGTCTAGCTGTTTGGTTACTGTAATGACAAAATTAAGTTCGCACTACCTTCTACTCCTGTTAATCCTGCAGAGCCAGCACAGCTGGGAGGGAGAGAGCCGGTTCTCCTCCCTTTCTGCCCTATCAACAGGATGGTTTGGCAGTTCCAGTGCATTCCCACTGATGGCACTGGAGTTGTATTGCTATTACTGATGACATAATCTTAAGACTGTAAGTTTGTATAGGTATTATCAACCATCTAATTTGTCTTGCAGAACCTTTATTACTGGTGATGATGTACTTCAGCTCCTTGGATATGGCTCCATTAACATAGTTACCAAATGGCCCCAGTACTGTGGCTGACCTCAGAAATCTTCATTGACTTCTCTGTGTCAAGGCTACTTAAACTTTAATTTTTAATGGGTTGAAGGAGCTATACCATTGCCAGGTCTCACAATGATCATAAATGCCATAATATCTGGCACAATTCAAAAACCCCGTACCTGTAGTCATGAAACTGTATCAGGACTTTAGCCTTCAAAGAGAACCTGGAAAATAAGATTCAAGTGAATTTTAAGGTCTCAAAAACAAAATAAAATTTCCTTTGATTCAATTTTGTTTAAATCCTGTAATTTTTAGTGGTTAATGGTTTTTACATGCTTACAGCTGGCAACACAAGGAATTCTAGGTATTCAGTTGTCCTTATCCAGTCTATGAGCTGTCTGAGTCCACACAGCCTAGAGAATGGATCTTGCGTCTGGAAGTGATGCTGAAGCAAAAGAGGTGTCATAGGGATCCTCAGCATCCCCCAGATCTGGGGACTGGGTCTGAGGCAAGGTTGGAAAGATACCTAAGGAGATATCAGGGATAACGTTTTGCCATAAGTTTACATCACTGTCATTCAGAACTGAGTGGAAGGTTTTGTCTGGTTTTGATGTTATTTGCAGCAGATATACAGTGGTAGCAAAAAGTCAATGGGGAGGTGCATTTACTTGAATTCTTGTTACAAAACATTCTGAAAGGAAGATGATATAATTGTTTGCACTTTGTCAGCACTCTAATTTTACAGTCTTTTTAATTTGTACGTGACCGCAATGCGACTTCACTTCTATTCCTATTAAAAAAACATCAACAATAGCCACCTACAATAGGTCTGGTTTTGGTAATGTGAAAGATGGTAAAGATGGAGTAAATCTTTCCATAGGCATGCATTATGAAGCACAATATATAAACTGTGTCCCAGCATTAAGAAGCAAAGTATTTGTGGCAGAGTAAAACTAGATCATGGCACTTCTCACATCAGCATGACATGGACTAGGCCTGTACACATAAATCTTAGTTCAACACCTTGCTGTTGCAGGGTAAGTCTAGTGCTGAGAATGCAAAGCAGCTGGAAATAAGGGCACATAACAAAGGTGGTGAGAACAGCCTGCCAAGAACATAAGCGTACGTACAGTATCCTACTGTACTGCATGCTTGAGACCAGGGTAATAAAAGGGCTGGGGCTGCAGCTCTCATTTCTTGTCTGATTCATCTCACAGCAGTAGATTAAGTAATGAAAAGTGGCCAAGAAAAAGGAAAGGCAAAGACTGTATATCACTGATTCAGGGATCAGAGCTGTAACAAAGACCCATATGGAGCTATAGTTTTACCACAAACAATAGATGCTTCTGGGTTTTTTTACCTATCGTGTCAGTCAAAAGAATAACCTTTCTTCTCAACAAGCATTGACATCCCTCTGACAGGTTCAGCAGGCTTAATAGAACAAAGCTATTGCAGCAATAGAGAAGCAGGAAGGCATTTAACAGATCAGAGGAATTTAAATATTGCAGTTTGGAAGAGATTGATGCTGCAATGTTAACACAGTAGCTTGCCATGTCAAGTGGCTTTTATTTAAATCATCTCTCAATTTGTTGGTCTTGACCAACCAATCCTTGGAGGATTCTTGACCAACTGAAATATGTAATTGTCGTGGTTTAAGCCCAGCCGGCAACAAAGCACCACGCAGCCGCTCGCTCACTCCTCCCCCCCGGCGGGATGGGGAGGAGAAAATACAACAAAAAGCTCGTGGGTCGAGACAAGGACAGGGAGGGATCACTCACCACTTATGGTCACAGGCAAAAAACAAACTCGATTTTGGAGAAAAAGAAATCAATTTAATTTGTTAACAACCAAATCAGAGTAGAATGATGAGAAATAGAACCATATCTTAAAAACACACCTTCCCCCCACCCCTCCTTACTTCCCGGGCTCAGCTTTGCTCCCGCTTCCTCTACCTCCTCCCCCCGAGCGGCGCAGGGGGGCGGGAATGGGGCTTGCAGTCAATTGTCACACGCTGTTTCTGCCGCTCCTTCCTCCTCAGGGGGAAGACTACTCACACTCTTCCCCTGCTCCAGCGTGGGGTCCCTCTCACGGGAGTCAGCCCCCCATGATTTTCTCCAACTCAAGTCCTTTCCACGCACTGCAGTCCTCCGTAAACTGCTCCAGTGTTGTCCCAAAAATCAGGATTCTTTCACCCGGTGTGCAAAAAAGCCGATTAACACACAGAGTCGAGATATTTGTTTATTTCATGTCTGCGCAGAGATGGGGCTAGGTGGTAACTCCACAAAGCCAGCACGCCTGGTTAACACACGGTAAAGCATTTTATACCTTTCGAGCAACAGTTATCAGTATTTTTACAGTTTTGCTTAGTTACTCTCGTTCCTATTGGTTCTCGCAAGTCTCATCTCCGCTTAAAGTCGCAGTGTCCTCCTTTTTTACTGCGCATGTTCTGTGAGGAAGGGGCTTCTGTTGGTAGGGGGCTCTCCCTACCCAAGGGTGGGTTTTCTAGTATGTGAATTAGGATAGTTCACTCACAGTTCAAGTAGCTCTTTGATTGCCCCTGTGCTTATCTTGGTATTTCTTTACCCACTGACTTACTTATGGTGTCATCTTGTTTCTCTTCTCAAGGTCACGCCTCGTTAACTAAATAGCATCCTTTGCTTTTGTTTCTCGCATATCTCCAACAATTCCCCCCTTTGAGACTTAGATAAATAGTTCTTATTTAAAATAAGTCTCACTTAGATATTTTCATTCTAAAACTTCAGTCTCTGGGAGATTTCAAAATTTTCCAAAACTGCTCATAGGTTCCTTCCCATTGACATATGTCTCGCTGGAATTTTTCCCTGTCCTTTATAGGGAAGTTTTCAAGTTTGAGGGATTTATCTCCCTCTGTCGTGAGCGTGCATACCCTGGGTGATTGCATTAGAGCAATTTGCTTCATCATGTGCCAAACCTTAAAATACAGTATGATTATAAGCAGTAAACATAAACATGTTAGTGATAACAAGATCACAACAGGGTGTAGCATGAGATTAAGAATGCCTGTTGTCTTGGGTGACCATCCAAGGAAGGCTTCCCACCACCTATGTTCTCCATCTTTCTTCACCCGGTCCAAAACACGATGTCTCTCTTCTGTGTCATGGTGAACGGTGATTAAAGTCCTTTGTCCCTCTTCTCGGGCACGTTCCAGCCACTGGCGTAGATCATTATGTTGTAAAAATTTTTTCACCAGTGTGAGATCCTCCCAATGGAAGTAAGCAATAGATCCTTAACTAAAGTATAATTGGATTGTATTAGCTGATAAGTCGTAACGGAGCTGAATAGTTGAAATCACATCCTTAATGTTAGTAAGTTACAAATGCAAGTATTTGAGTGATTATTTATCCCACAGTAATATTATCTAACTATAAAATTACATAGAGTTCTTATACACACACATCCTTTCCCAATATATATGAGTACAGTTCCAGGGATTTCTTTTGGATGTATCTCAAGTGACAAACATTTTGCTCAGTGTCAAGACAAATGTCTTGAGCTTTGATGGTATTCTTTCGCAAATAAATCCCTGTTGTTCCCGTACCACACATGCATCAACTTCAACAGTCTGCCATTTGTTATTGTCTCGTTGTGCCCATACTCTGTGCTCTAGTGGATAAAGTACAGTCCCTTGTGATTTAAGCCTAACGCAATGATGGGTAGATGGTTTTTACCGATGCATTCTGTATGGTTACAACAAAGGCCGTGGCTTTGTTATCGATAGGATTGTGAGTGAAATTGCCCAGATACCACCATGACTGGAATTCTCTTTCAAATGCAGTTGCCTTTTCCCAGATTATTTTCCGAATTTCAGTAGGTAAGGTGCCATCTTCACCTTCTCTTACAATTGCTGCTATTGTATATTGCACCCACAGTTGAGCCTGGATACAACTAAGAGCTAGAGAAATATTATTTTGGGCTATACCAAGTGCATCTATGATTATTGGTGGTCCTTTTCATTAACCCTTTCCCAGTGAGGCAATATATCAGACAACAGCCATTGATGAGTTCCTAAGGGAGGATTGCAATGGATGTTCTATTTTTTTTTTAAATCATGTGTGGCTGTACTGAGTTTGTTTGCAAGTATTTCAGCATCTATGCTGTTTAAGACTCCCAATCCTGTCCCTAGGATACCAGTTACATCTCTTTTTACTCGATTTGGAAGGGTAAGAGACCGCCCATGTAACCACGCTAACCATCCTGTATAGGACTACTTACGAATGGTGAACAGGCTGGTTTAACTGCAGAGATATTAATCTGCATTGATAGTTCTACCCGTTTGAGGGACCATGATGGATTAAACAAAAGTCGTTGTTGTCCAACCCTTTTAACGACATATGGTCCAACTCTAGCTATCTGGGGGGTTATTTCCTTTAGTAATATCCTAATTACTTCCCTAGCCCCATTGTTGCGACAAGGGAAAGTCTCAGGCCATCCGGAAAACGTATCCACTAGAACAAGTAGATACTTACGTTGTCCACATTTTGGTAATTCAGAGAAATCTATTTGCCAGTATTCCCTAGGGGTTATTCCTCTTTTTACGTCACCTGCTGGCGGCTTTCTTTGTGTTTTGGGATTATTTACACAAGTTTCATCTCTTTGCTATTATATCTGCATTTGTCTGCATTTTTGGCCCTACAGCGTATCTCTCAACACCGCTTATCATAGCATTGGCTCCCATGTGAGTTTCTTCATGTAGTTTCTTGAGGAGAGCTTCCATCATTTTCTTTTAATTTCATCAAAACTACTCCGACACTCTGGAGTCCCTTCTAACAACTCCCCACAAGGCCCTTTGTGGCTGCGTATAAGGGCTTGGTTGTAAGTCCGAAATTGGGGATCCATATCCAGCAGAATCTGGCTATTCCCAGAAAGTTTAGCAGGCTTACTGTGGCTTCCGTACAAGTCTGTTCTGTATCTGCTCCAATTAAGATATCGTCCACATACTGTAAGAGAGTAACATTATCATTATTAGTTTGCCATTGTTCTAATTCTTTGGCCAGTACTTCACCGAACAAAGTGGGACTATTTTTAAATCCCTGGGGAAGAACGGTCCAACACAGTTGTCCTTTCCTTCCAGTAGTCGGATTCTCCCATTCAAAAGCGAAGAGTGTTTGACTCTGTTCATCCACTGGAATGCAGAAGGCGACATCTTTTAGGTCCAACACTGTAAAATAGGCATTGTTTTGGGTACAGACGCTAACAAAGTATAAGGGTTAGACACCGTAGGATGTATGTCTTTGGTTATCTGATTTATAGCCCTCAAGTCCTGCACTAATCGGTAATCCTGGGAGTGAGGCTTTCTCACCGATAAAATCGGTGTATTGTATTCAGATTGACATTCTCTGAGCAGTCCATATTGAATAAAGGTATTTGTCAGGGCTTCGAGGCCCTTGCGAGCTTCCAGCCTAATAGGATGTTGATGCACCCTTACTGGTTTTGCCCCCTCTTTTAGTTCTACTTTAATCGGACTCACTTTTTTGCTTTACCTGGGTTTTTTGAAGCCCATACCAGGGGAATTACCACATTTAATACAGCATCTGGAATATTCTCTTCAATTTCTTCTGATGTTTCATCTGTCAGCAAGCAGATCTGAGCTCTCCAGGCGGTTTCAGGCGGGATATGGAGCTGTACAGCATTCTTAGAAAAGGTTACTTGTGCATTTAGTTTGCATAATAAATCTCACCCCAGTAAAGGTAGGGGGCATTCTGGCATGTATAGAAACTCATGAATTAATTTAGCTCCCCCAGTTGTGCATTCCATTGGTTGTAAAAATGGCCTTAACGTTCTTTTTCCCTTTGCCCCACAATAGGTATAGTTACTTTACTTAGAAGTCCTTTACAAGTGGTGACTACTGAATGAGTAGCCCCACTGTCAATTAAAAAAATCTATGGTCTCGTTCCCCAGCTTAACTGGAACCAGGGGATCAGCTGGGGAGACTTTAATGTTCTCCCCCGGTCCCCTTCATTCATTGTCTGAATCTTCTAACATAATAAGATTAGCATTTTCTATATGATCCCGTTCCTTTGGCCTCTTTCGTTTCGGGCACTCATTTTTCCAGTGTCCTTCCTGTTTACAGACTGCACACTGATTTAGCCCTAAAGGGGTTCAGTTTTTGCGGTCCTCTTCCCTGCATTATTCCACCACATCCTCCTCTTCCTTTACTTTTTCCTCTACCCTTCCCTTCGACATCATTTCCATTTATTGCCGCTGCCAGCAAAGATGCGTGCAACTTTATTTTGTTCTGTTTTTCTTTTCTTTCCCTCTCATCTCGATTGTCATAAACCTTATACTTTATCAATTGTGAGATCGACATTCCCCCAGCTCCATCAACTTTCTGCAACTTTCTCCTTATATCCTGAGTCGACTACCCAATAAACAACATATATTGAACATCCTCTGATTTGCCTTATCATCCGGATTCAAGTCCATCCATTTTCTAGCTTCCTCACATAGCCTTTCGTAAAAGGCAGATGGATTTTCCTCCAGACCCTGCCTTACCTCATAAAGCTTAGACACATTCTTCGATTTAGGCACTCCATGCTGAACCCATACAGTATCAGCTGCTGATACTGCTTCAGTTGAACCCTCGTTCCCCCCCATTAGGATCCCATTCTGGGTCCCTTTTAGTAGGTAGGAACTCCTCAGAATCTTCTTGCCTGTTTCTCCTTCCCCCTTCTTCCCTGGCCCTTTCAATCACCATTCTCTTTTCCTCTGCCGCAAAGCATGTATTTAGCAGAGCCTGTATATCTCCCCAGTTGGGATTATGTGTTAACATTATAGTTTCTAATAGTTGATGTACTCCGTCAGGGTTTCCCTTATAGGATCCAACAGATTGTTTCCAATTTAACAGCTCAGAGGTAGTGAACGGAACATGTATAAAAACCAGCAGTCTTTCCGGTCCCACTGCTGTCTCAGGGGAGCCTGTACAACTGGTTCAGCGTGCCCTCTAGTCCGGCTGGAAATGGGGCTACAGTTATCATTGCCCGATTGTAAATTAGGATCGATTGGCAATTGTCCAGCACTGCTTTTGTACGGAGGTGGGGCTGTCGGGACTAACAGTTGCACATCTTTCTGCTCTTCTCCCCCTGCAATCTTTCTATCATCACAGCCTATGCAACAAGCACTCTCCTTTTTCTCAGAAGCTGTATACATCACTAGGTCAGTCTTTAGCTTACATTTTTCCTGCATATCAGATTTTCTGTACAAAGTCATAAAGGCATCAACATAAGGTACTTCGTCACATTTCCCCATCCAATGGCAAAACAACATCAATTGTCATATAGTATTATAGTTTACCGATCCATTTTCTGGCCAGACCTCATCATAACCCAATTTATAATTTGGCCACCATTGATTACAATATCTTTTCATTTTATCTTTAGTCATTGGATCTCCCCCAAACTTATTCCAATTTTTCAAAATACACCCCAAAGGGCTACAGGGAGGAATCGTGGATTGGCTTGCTCCCATTTTAGCCGAATTTACCTATTTGCCGGCTTTGACTCCCTTGGTCGGTAATTACCCTTCTGACCGCTTTGGTCAGTAATTACCACTCTGACCCCCTTGGTCAGTACCGCTCTGACCCCCTTGGTCAGTATGCGCACTCGGCTCTGACCCCCCTGGTCAATTACGGCAACCCTTGCCGAGCGTCTACGTGCGACTTTACCCTTTAACCTTCCATGGGAGTCATTGAATTTGTAATTAAATTTTATACTCACCAATCCAAGGATTCATTCCCCTTTCACCCTGATACAAATATCTCTGGTCGGCGTTGCACCTTTGAGTCGCTTGTCGCCCCGACTTCGGAGGGAATCCGGAGGAGTCCCCGATCAACAGGTCGGTGCGCGCTGGAGCTCAGTCCGGTCCGGTCCGCTGTCGGGGACGGCAAGACGATCCGGGCAAGGCCTTATGGCCGTCCCATCTGGGTGGCCAAAATGTTGTCCCAAAAATCAGGATTCTTTCACCCGGTGTGCAAAAAAGCCGATTAACACACAGAGCCGAGATATTTGTTTATTTCATGTCTGCGCAGAGATGGGTGCTAGGTGGTAACTCCACAAAGCTAGCACGCCTGGTTAACACACGGTAAAGCATTTTATACCTTTCGAGCAACAGTTATCAGTATTTTCACAGTTTTGCTTAGTTACTCTCGTTCCTATTGGCTCTCGCAAGTCTCATCTCCACTTAAAGTCGCAGTGTCCTCCTTTTTTACTGCGCATGTTCTGTGAGGAAGGGGCTTCTGTTGGTAGGGGGCTCTCCCTACTCAAGGGTGGGTTTTCTAGTATGTTAATTAGGATAGTTCACTCACAGTTCAAGTAGCTCTTTGATTGCCCCTGTGCTTATCTTGGTATGTCTTTACCCACTGACTTATGGTGTCATCTTGTTTCTCTTCTCAAGGTCACGCCTTGTTAACTAAATAGCATCCTTTGTTTTTGTTACCAGTGTGGGCTTTACCACAGAGTCACGGCCTTTTCTGGGCCCAGCCACCTGCTCCACCGTGGGGTCCTCCACGGGCTGCAGAGGAATCTCTGCTCTGCCGTTAACCCTTCATGGGCTGCAGGGAGACAGCCTGCCCTCTCACCACGGGCTGCAGCGGATTTTTAATATGGTATCACAGAAATATGCTATAAGCTATTTAATATGCTTAAATATGCTATCACAGAGGCGCAACCGCCGTTGCTGATTGGCTCGGCCTTGGCCAGAGGCGGGTCCGGGTTGGAGCCAGGGAAGCTTCTAGCAGCTTCTCACAGGAGCCACCCTTGTAGCCCCTCCCCCGCTACACAAACCCAACACAGTAATGCAAGCATCATAAGAGAGCAACATCTGCTCTAGAGAGAGGCAGAAATAGGACAAAAGGATGTGTTACCCCTGAAGTAAGTGATGGGGAGAAGAGAGCAGGATGGAGCAATCCATGAAATCTTTGCTGGATTAGACTGCACCCAGGCAACTCTAATTCTTTTTATGATGAGTAAATGGTGGTGAGAGCCACTATCACCTTGTTTGGTAGTATTCATATACTGAAGCATTACTGAAGGATAATGGTAAATAAAAGGAAATAAATCAAACTCTCACACATGTATTTTCAAAGTGGAGGATAGAGATTAACTTTATTAACTCACATTAATGCTAAAAAGAGCTGCACAGTTAAATCCTCAGGCATTACTCTTATTCTACCACACTGTCTCTGGGGTTTCCTAGAGTTTATCATCTATGTTCTTCTGTGAATGTAGTTTAGCAAGTGTCCATAGATTAAAGATATAGGATTTAGATAAGTGTTTAACTTTCTTACAGATGGAATATTATATGGCTGAAGGGGAGAGGACAGAAAGAAGATTTAGCTTTTGTTTCAAATTCTGATGGACTGCAAATTGGCTTAGAGTGCAAAGATGAACTAAAAGACTTGTAAAATAGTACTCTATAATCTTCTTCTGAGCTCTGTGTGAGGTAATACAGTCCTATTTAAATTGCTGTGGCAAAAACTGCTTTCAAACTTTTTGTGCTTGTTCATTTCCCAATTATAGTTAATTGATATTATAATGGATAATGGAAAAAGTTAAATCTGATCTTTCATCATTTTGCTAAGGTGTTATTTTTTAATTATTGTCATTGGTTTGGGGATTTAATTTGCATTTTAATAAATTAAATTAAGCAATCAGTGAATATTTATTGTTAGAACAATTAATTTATGATTTTCAGAAAAGTACAAATTTATTCCAACCAGCAGGCCAGGTGCAAATAAATATTTCTGTTGTGCAGTTAATTTTAAAAGAAGCATATTATCTTTCTGAATAAATCTGAACATGGAGGAAGATCTAAAAATAGTTTGTAGCAAGGACAATAAAACAGTTAAAGCTCGGTGATGGAAACTGCACCATTCACAAAGCATACAGAAAGATGAGTCACCAAGCTTAGGTGGAAGGATCAAAAATATTTTACTATAAGATGTTAACAAACCAGGTTACTATTTAATAGGCAACAGATTTCTCCATGTAGGAAGCAAGGCTGACATGAACCAGGTTCCTGACATTTCTGCTTACACAGAACTGTGTAAAATAGTTTGAGATTGTCTTGTAATTAATAATTTTTCCACGAGATGGCACAAGAAATCAATCATTCTCTTCCCATAACAACAAGGTTATTTTCTGTACTTTGATTCTGACAGACAGGTATGCCCTAATAGCCTACTAAGCAATTACAATATAATGTTTGTTCCCAGATGAGAGTTTAAGCATTTGTTACTGTATTGAGAGATAAGCATGTGGCAAGAGGAGAACTTCTTCCTACTTGTTGACTAGGGGATGCAAAACAGTATTACCATCGCTAACTTATTTTTAACTGATATACATAAACATTCATGGATACACATGAATTAAATTACAAAGGTATCTGTTATGCCATGAGGGACTTAGTGCTACAATGGGCACCTAATGCTCAATTGAAAAACAATATCTAAAAAAACCCCTCTCAACCCAATACCTCTTCATATGGCTAAGATACTAAAATTTATAATAAATCTCTTCTGGAGTCCAGTGAAATATTAAGCATAATGATCTTATGGAAAAAAAATGGATAGGCAGTGGCAGTTTCAATCTGAATTTTTTGCAAGTTCCATTGAAAGATGCCTTCATAACTGAATACCATGAAATGTAATAGTCTGTCTTGTCAATTGGGAATTTTTTGAAGAAGTAATAGAGATATGATAAGAGGGGTAGATTGCAGTGAAGCCTAAGGTAGCAGTTTGCAACAAGTAAACATGTAGGCATGGCCTAAAGGGCACCCATAAGAAGGAACAGTGTTTTTTCAATCAAGCTTTCTCTAATCTTTCTAAAGTGAAGTAGCTAGTCTGAGGCTTGTTTTTGGAGATGTATCATCACTGGGTTATTTGCAGCCATCGGTATCTGGCATATTGGTGTTAACCTCTGCATTTTCCAAGTTGTAAAAGGTTTTTCTTCTTTCACAGAAAACACCAAAACACGAATATCTTTGTTATAATTGTTCTTCCTATTTAAAATGGCCACACTAGCAACAGAAAAAATCAGCCTCCCTCTTGTACTGTGCCTAGATGGGATTCAGTACTGAGTTATTTCCTTCTTTTCCAGTTCTGCTAGTATTGTTGGTCTGATTGTAGAGGCTGAATGGGAAATAAGCCCTTAAGATGTTGTTCATGGTTTGTGATTTAGAGCTCTTGTGCTTTATTGTGATTTATTTAGTCCTACTCCAGGGGAACTGTCGCAAGAGTGGGTAACGGTAAGACAGAGGTGTGGGGAATTCTAAGGGTAAAAACTGCTGTGCAACAGCAGCTGGGAGAGAGGAGTGAGAAGATGTGAGAGAAACAACTCTGCAGACACCAAGGTCAGTGAAGAAGGAGGGAGAGGAGGTGCTCCAGGCGCCAGAGCAGAGATTCCCCTGCAGCCCATGGAGAAAACCATGGTGACACAGGTTGCCCCCCTGCAGCCCATGGAGATATCCACTCTGCAGCCCATGGAAGACCCCACGTCAGAGCAGGTGGATGTGCCTGAAGGAAGCTATGACCCCGTGGAGACCCCATGCTGGAGCAGGTTTTCTGGCAGGACCTGTGGCCCCGTGGGGGACCTGCACTGGAGCAGTCTGTTCCTGAAGGACTGCACACCGTGGAAAGGACCCATGCTGGAGCAGTTCTTGAAGAACTGCAGCCTGTGGGAAGGACCCGTGTTGGAGAAGGTCGTGGAGGACTGTATCCCATGGGAGGGACCCCACACTGGAGCAGAGGAAGAGCATGGGGAGGAAAGAGTGTCAGAGACAAAGCGTTATGAATTGACGGCAACCCCCGTTACCCATTTCCGTTTGCGCCGCTCGGGGGGGATGAGATAGAGAAGTTGGAAGTGAAGTTGAGCCTGGGAAGAATGGAGGGGTGGGGGGAAGGTGTTTTTTAGATTTGTTCTTGTTTCTCATTATCCTACTCTGATTTGTTTGGCAATAAATTAAATTAATCTTCCTCAAGTCGAGTCTGTTTTGCCCATGACGGTAATTGCTGAGTGATCTCCCTGTCCTTATCTCGACCAGTTGAGGAGGGGGGAGTGATAGAGTAGTTTGGTGGGCACCTGGTGGCCAGCCAAGGTCAACCCACCACAAGGCTGAATGGGAAATAAGCCCTTAAGATGTTGTTCATGGTTTGTGATTTAGAGCTCTTGTGCTTTATTGTGATTTATTTAGTCCTACTCCAGGGGAACTGCCACAAGATTGGGTAATGACAAGACAGAGGATTTTACCAACTTGCTTTGCAGTGCTAAGTATAATGCAACCACAAGATTGTAGGTGGGGTGAGAGGGATAAGATTTTTTTTCAGAAGCCACATATTTGAGTTTTAAAAGTGTTTTGCATATGGAGCTATCTAAGTGTCATTAACATCACTGATACTATTAGACCTGATATAGGTTATTACATAAATAAGTCAGCTCATAAAAAAAGTGCTTCTGTCTGTCTAGGAATTTTGTCATGGCTGATACTTGAACACTATGATCCCATGTTGTGAGGTGGATGAGTATGATATAAAGTCTTAGAGTTCTGAAGTGCCATAATTCATTTATTGTCCTTTTATTTGACAGGAGAAAATCTAGGTTATGTACAACTGTTTTAGTGAGATGCTGTATTGGGTTTGCATGGCAAGGTTTTGGTAGTGGGGGGGGGGGCTACAGGGGTGGCTTCTGTGAGAAGCTGCTAGAAGCTTCCCCTATGTCCAATAAAGTCAATGCCAGAGGGTTCCAAGACAGACCCGCTGCTGGCCAAGGCCGAGCCCATCAGCAACAGTGGTAGCGCCTCTGGGATAACATATTTAAGAAAGGGAAAAGAAGTTACAGGGGAGTAGCAGTTGCAGCCAGAGAGAGAGGAGTGAGAAGATGTGAGAGAAAACTCTGCAGACACCAAGGTCAGGGAAGAAGGAGGGGGAGGAGGTGCTCCAGGCACCGGAGCAGAGAGATTCCCCTGCAGCCCATGGTGAAGACCATGGTGAGGCAGGCTGTCCCCTTGCAGCCCATGGAGGTCCACAGTGGAGCAGATATCCACCTGCAGCCCATGGAGGACCCCACGCCGGAGCAGGGGGATGCCCGAAGGACGCTGTGACCCCGTGGGAAGCCTGCGTTGGAGCAGGCTCCTGGCAGGACCTGTGGCCCCGTGGCCCCGTGGAGAGAGGAGCCCACGCTGAAGCAGGTTTGCCGGCAGGACTTGTGACCCTGTGGGGGACCCACGCTGGAGCAGTCTGTTCCTGAAGGACTGCACCCTGTGGATGGGACCCATGCTGGAGCAGTTTGTGAAGAACTGTAGTCCGTGGGAAGGACTCCCGTTGGAGAAGTTCGTGAAGGACTGTCTCCCGTGGGAGGGACCCCACGCTGGAGCAGGGGAAGAGTGTGAGGAGTCCTCCCCCTGAGGAGGAAGGAGCAGCAGAAACAACATGTGATGAACTGACCCAAACCCCCATTCCCCGTCCCCCTGCGCCGCTCGGGGGGGAGGAGGTAGAGAAAAATCAGGAGTAAAGTTGAGCCTGGGAAGAAGGGAGGGGTGGGGGAAGGTGTTTTAAGATTTGGTTTTATTTCTCATTACCCTACTCTGATTTGACTAGCAATAAATTAAATTAATTTATTCCCCAAGTCGAGTCTGTTTTGCCCGTGATGGTAATTGGTGAGTGATCTCCCTGTCCTTATCTCGACCCACGAGCCTTTCGTTTTATTTTCTCTCCCCTGTCCATTTGAGGAGGGGGAGTGATAGAGCGGCTTTGGTGGGCACCTGGCATCCAGCCAGGGTCAACCCGCCACAGATGCATTACCACATGTATTATTACTAATATATTAATTACATTAGTTTTAGGTACATTGCCTGTCTAAAGAGGTTTACTGAGAAAATAAACGCAGGACATGCCTGAACCAAAGCAAATGCAATGAAGTGTTTCAATTTCTTGTAATCTGTAGATCTTTTGGATGCCTGAATTGTAGTATATTAATTACAGAGTCATTAGAGAGATTTTGCTTTATTACAAAACCTGCAGTTCTTTGAACTCTTTGAGCATAATCCTTTTGTTATGATCAGTATTCGATAAAGTACATTTCATCCCTGAACAGAACACCAGGACAAAATTTTCTTAACACAAGAATCTCACTTAGTGTTTCATTTTGATTTAAATGATAGATTTGGGGGTGGGAGTGAGGACTTCATTCTGGATATAGCATTATAATAATGTAGTACTTTGGACATGGGCACCTTATTCCTACCTTCTGGAATCCCAAAGAGCTTTACAAATAATCAAAAGTGATCAAAAAGTGAAGTGAGTGTGCCTCCATGTGCCTTTCCATAATATTAATTATCTCCTCTTATGAAGGTGGTGACTTGAAAAATAATTTTTTTTTTTTAGTCTGAATAGCCTTACTCTACAGAGGAGCAGCCTTTAACACAGAAAGTCACTGTAAGACCACTTTAGCATACAGTATGGTGTCTTGCTGTATATTTGAGTGTGAATAAGGTTTCCATTTCTAATTCAATTTTGTAACCTTTTTAATCAGGATTTTTAAAATCCCATTTAGCAGGTAAAAATTAGAAGAGGCTATAGTGATTGCTGCAGTTTTCTAGCACTTCAGACCTTCTAGATATCCAGATAAAATAGTCTTAGTGAACCATAGTTCTCCTCAGAATATATTGAGTGTGGTTAAAACAGGGATTACCTGAGTGGTTTAGTACAACTCAGTTCCACCCCAAATCTCTGTCTTTCTCCATATTATTTTTCATTATGCTACCTCAGTTAGATTTTCCTGCCCCTTAGCCTCTCCATTCTTACTAAGGAAGGTACATCTCTACCCTTCAGCCCCTCCCTACTACATTTATCCTACCAAGAGCTGGTTTCCTCCACCCACCAACTCTGGGATCTCTTTGTTTAAAGACTTGGGTGTTGTTTGCTTTTTTCCTGTTTATTTATTTTAATAGGTTGTCACTGTAGTGGTGTCGTGTTTTAACCCCAGCCAGCAACTAAGCACCACGCAGCCACTCCCTCACTCCTCCCCCCTCCCAGTGGGATGGGGAGGAGAATCGAAAAAAAGAAGTAAAACTCGTGGGTTGAGATAAGAACAGTTTAATAACTAAAAAAATATATAATAATAACAATAATAAATAATAATAATAATAATAATAATAGTAATGAAAAGGAATATAACAAAAAAGAGAGAGAAATAAAACCCAAGAAAAGACAAGTGATGCACAATGCAATTGCTCACCACCTGCTGACTGATGCCCGAGCAGCAATCCGCCCCTCCCGGCCAACTCCCCCCTGTTTATATACTGGGCATGACGTTCCATGGTATGGAATACCCCTTTGGCTAGTTCGGGTCAGCTGCCCCGGCTGTGCTCCCTCCCAGCTTCTTGCACACCTGCTTGCTGGCAGAGCATGGGAAACTGAAAAGTCCTTGGCTTAAGATAAGCGCTACTTAGCAACAACTAAAACATCAGGGTGTTATCAACATCATTCTCACACTAAATCCAAAACCCAGCACTGTAGCAGCTACTAAGAAGAAAATTAACTCTGTCCCAGCTGAAACCAGGACAGGTGGCTGAGTTTCAGTGTATTCATGCTGAACTCTAGCAATAAATGGTTTACAAAATGGTGTGGTTAAGACTAGGGATGTAAGACTCTGCCAATGGTGAACACTGGCACAAGTTTATGGATGGATTTTACCACATTATGAAATTTTTACATGAACCTGACCAAATTTTGTCCAAATCCTTCCACCCTGGATTTTGCCTTTTTTTGGAAATGTTGAGATCCAAAACACTTTGGTTTTTTTCTTGTTATGTCTGAGTTTTGTTCATTAAAGAGGGAAACAAATGATACAGAAGAATGAATTTAGGGGAAATTATGTGAACTGAAAGCAGCAACTTTTGCATAGTTGTGATTCTCAGGCAAAAACCAAGAAAGGGGAATTCAGAGCAAGAATAAGCCTGCTAGAGTTGTGAGTTATACTTTCTGAGAATAACAATATCCTCAAATAAACTAGTTCAGTTTACAGTAATAGTTTTTTTGTGTGAACCCACATTCATTTCTTCTTTTCTCTGTTTGGAATGTGTAATCAAATGCACTTTCTCAGTGTATTCCAGAGATAAGGAGGTTTTCTGGGAGCTGCTTTCAGTGACACTATAAAGTGTGAGGGTACTTCAGAAGTCTCCAAACATTTGAAGACTTTAACCAAGCTTGAGCCAGACTGTATGGTAGGTGGCTGTCTTGGCCACAGTGATAACAAAATGGTTGAGTTGTTTAAAATTTTTGGTGTAATGAGAAAAAAGGTCAGCAGAGTTGCTACCCTGGATTTCAAGAGAGCAAACTTTAAGCTATTCAGGGAGCTGCTTAGCGGTGTCCCCTGGGAATCTGCTTTTGAGGGCTTAGGGGTCCATGAATGCTGGTCAGTTTTTAAGAACCATCTTTTAAAAGCACAGGAAAATATTGGACCGATACTTGTTGAAGATGGTCACCTGACAAATAGGACTAAAGAAAAAGCGGAGGCATTCAATGCTTTTTTTGCCTCAGTCTTTAATAATACTGATAGACCTTGGGCTGCCCGGTCCCCTGAGTCGGAGGACTACGAGTGTGGGTACAGTGACTTTCCATTTGTGGACACTGAAATTGTAAGGGACCAGCTGTATCAGCTGAATGTTCATAAGTCCATGGGGCCTGATGGGATTCATCCCAGAGTACTGAAGGAGCTAGCGGATGTTACAGCAGAACCCCTCTCAATCATCTACCAAAGGTATGGAATATGTCTATCACCAGTTAAAGCTGTAATGAAAGAGATTTGAAAAGATATGCATTTTCATTTGTGTTTTCAAATGAAAATACTCCTTGGCTTTTCTTTGTGCAGGAGTGTTTGGCCAGAATGCTTAGAGTAAATTGAGAAGCCAAACCACATGCTATTTTACTGAGATACTAGTAGGTGAATGAATGGGTAGATAAATAATTGAATCTCAGATTTTTTTTTATGTAAACAAAATTGAAAGTGGTCATTGGGGAAATCTTATTTTTCTTATATAATACTCAGGATTCATTGCATTAGAAGTATTTTCTTCTGAAGTGACTATATGAATAAGCACATATTAGCTGTATTAATTCCATCTGTATTTCACAGCTGTAGATCATGCAAGCTGAGTGCTTATTTTGGCAAGTATGGTATCTCCTGGGCTCAAGACAGTTCTAAGCATTAACCTGTCATCCAGTCTTTCTATCTGCCCTTATTAAGGGTTTATAAAAAGTAAATAAGAATATAACATTCTACTGTGTTCCAATATGGATTAATACAAAATCAGTTACGTATACTATATTCCAAGCTCTGAACCGGCAGAGAGGAAGCATTGGGTTGTAATGCTTGCATTGATGAGAATTTCCTTGATAGGTAGGTGGGAAGCAGGATTTTTGCATTCCATAGGCCTTTCCCTCTCTGTGTTGTGACAAAGCTGAATTCCCTCGTTCTCTTTTACTTTCCACTAAAAAGGAGAGCAATACTGAGACCTGTTCCACTGGGGATCAAGTTCTTCCTCTGCCTGTTGAGACCCAGAGCTTGACCTCCATCTCCTGGAGGCCTCTAACCTTCAAGTCTATTCTGAGCTGAGTTTTTCTCCATCTGCTGTAGGAAAGGTACCAATCAATAGTTAAATATTCATTGACTCTTTGTGTTAAAGCATATGTAAGATCTATTAGGCAAGTCACCATTTTTCTTCTCATTTTATCAGCTGGTAAAATGAAGATGAGATCTTTGGGAACAGCTCTGGTTTGAGTGTTGGTCCGTCCTATAAGAAAGGTGGTAGCAAGTTGTGGGCTGACCTGATTTCTACTCAGATGACTCTCTAACACCCTCTGACTTTAATCTCCATGTCACATCACAATACAAAGGTAAACCTGTAGCCCAAGGCATGTGGGAAGAGATTTTACAGCCACATTAGCCCATAATCTCTGGCATCCATGCCACAGTGTCGGCACCATGAGCACTCTCTGAGCCATGTCATAGCTCCTCTGCTACTCCCTGAGCCCTGTGGAGTCAGTGTCACTGCACAGGAATGCAATGCCAGAAGAGGGAGGGGACAAAAAGTAATGCCTCTCCTTCCCAGGCCCATGGTCTTTGCAAGACATTACGCACTTCCATTTCCAACTTGCAGTTCCCCTTTACAGGAAAGGGTCCAAACAGAGAGAATTTGAAGGTGGGGGAGTTCACTCATATCTAGGATCTGTGAAGCCACTAGATCTAGGATCTGTTAAGCTCTTTAATTAATGACAGGTCTTTTAATGATGGCAAGAGGAAACAATCTCTTGAGTTTTTGGAAGGTATGCCATGGACTCTGCACTGCAGGGACTGTAACTTCTATTTCTAAAAAGACAATGTGGAAGTAAGAGTGGAAATAATATTTTTCAAAGCAGTAAACCATAAATCAAATTCAGTGGGAAAAGGATATCTGTATTAATATACAGTACATATATAGAGTGTGTGTGTGCATGTATATATGTATATGTACTTCTATATTGTGTGTGTTCCAGGCTGTAAATCACACACCTAGAATTATTGTCTCCTTTTTAGACAAAACATATTTCTTTCTACAGCTAGAAAGAAAACAAAATTCCACTTTGGAATGGCTTGGACTCCTTTTCTCTGTTCCCAGGCATTTTTGTCTTTTCTCTGTAGTATTCACTATTCCCATTTCCATCAGGTATCCCTTGTTTCTTCATAAGTCAATTTGGGACAACTTGGATGAAAGCCACCAAATAGAAATACACTTTTAAGGAAAAAAACCCCAAACATTAAAAAGGTTGTAGATAGTTTTATCCTCTTAGAACAAAGTGCTTATAACAGTGTGTTTGGAAAACCTATTGAGCTTATGGCACTCACTTCCAGGAAAGAAAGACAATGTCTTTTGTGCTACTCACATTTATCTGCCAAGTCTCTTTTATGAGATTTTGCTTGCAGGTTCTCACACAATTGAAAATTTGGCTTGAATCTTTTAACTCTCTTGTGAGGACTGCTACAAATCTGAATCTGTCTCAGAATATTTTTTCTAGACTTCTTTCAACTGCAAATCTCAGAATATTTAGTCACTATTTTAGCACTCCATGGGAACTCAAGCGGTAACAGCAAGTAACACATGGATTGTAGGCTGCCACTGGTTTTACATCTGTCTTCTAAGCAAGTCAGACTGTGCACACAATAGATATAATGAGACGACGTGTTTCAGTGCCTGAAAAAAGCATTCCTTCCCACTTGCACTCTTCTCCCTTAGTATGCAGAGTTATTGATGTAATTGCCAAGTTTACAGCATCATGTTATGATTCATCTGTAGTTAATTATCAGAAAACCTAGCAAATTACAGCCCTGTTTTAGACCAGTCCAAGACACAGGAGATTCAACATCGTTTTGTTACATCTACAGAACAAGAAATATGCATGGTCCTGGGTTATCTGAAAATTAGGATCTTCCTTTGCAGAAAGGAAAGGATAATCTCACAAGTCCAAATAATTTTTCTTTCCAGATGATAGATTGATTTATATCAACGGGCCAGAAAACTTGATATAAATGATTTTAATTTTTGAATTAGTAATTTTAGTTTCTTAAAGAAGATTTCATTTGCATTGTTTGGTAAGAACCAAAACATTTTGATTTGCAAATTAATGAACTTAGTGTTACAATTTATATATAAGGCTAATGAAAAGCCTATAATATATCTGTGTACATTTATTTAAGCAAGTTTGTAGCTTATTACATTAAAAATGGTCAATAACACAATTCTGATTTACTCAGTGATTATTCTTTTATTTATGGTTGATGTCAAATTGCTTTTGAATGGAGTTAGAATTCAATTCAAATGAACACAAATAGCATTTTGAAAGTTGTCCTGGTTTCAGCTAGGACAGAGTTAATTTTCTTCCTAGTAGCTGGTATAGTGCTGTGTTTTGGATTTAGTAGGAAAAGAATGTTGATAACACACTGATGTTTTTAGTTGTTGCTAAGTAGTGTTTATACTAAGTCAAGGGTTTTTCAGCTTCTCATGCCCAGCCAGCAAGAAGGCTGGAGGGGCACAAGAAGCTGGGAGGGGACACAGCCAGGACAGCTGACCCAAACTGGCCAAAGAGCTATTCCATACCATATGACATCATGCCCAGTATATAAACTGGGGGGAGTTGGCTGGGAGGGGGGATCGCTGCTCGGGAACTAACTGGGCATCGGTCAGCGAGTGGTGAGCAATTGCATTGTGCACCACTTGCTTTGTATAGTTTAATTCTTTTAGTATTACTATTGTCATATTATTATCATCATTATCATTATTTTTCCTTCCTTTCTGTCCTATTAAACTGTCTTTATCTCAACTCACGAGGTTTTTTTTCCTGATTCTCTCCCCCATCCCAGGGGTGGGGGGGGAGTGAGCGAGCAGCTGCGTGGTGCTTAGTTGCCAGCTGGGGTTAAACCACGACAAAAGTATTTCTATTAACCAGTACAATAGCAATAAATGTACTGGATATTTAATGCATTTTTAAAAGTCAAAATATGTTTTAGATTTTAAATCATAGAATCATTTAGGTTGGAAAGGACCTTTAAGATCATCAAGTCCAACCATAAACCTAACACTGCCAAGTCCACCACTAAACCATGTCCCTAAGTGCCACATCTACACGTCTTTTAAACACCTCCAGGAATGGTGACTCCACCACTTCCCTGGGCAGCCTGTTCCAATGCTTGACAACTCTTTCGGTGAAGAAATTTTTCCTAATATCCAATCTAAACCTCCCCTGGCACAACCTGAGGCCGTTTCCTCTTGTCCTATCACTTGGTACTTGGGAAAAGAGACCGACACCCACCTCGCCACAACCTCCTTTCAGGTAGTTGTAGAGAGCGATAAGGTCTCCCCTCAGCCTCCTTTTCTCCAGGCTAAACACCCCCAGTTCCCTCAGCTGCTCCTCATAGGACTTGTTCTCTAGACCCTTCACCAGCTTCGTTGCCCTTCTTTGGACCCTCTCCAGCACCTCAATGTCTTTCTTGTAGTGAGGGGCCCAAAACTGAACACAGTATTCGAGGTGCGGCCTCACCAGTGCCGAGTACAGGGGGACGATCACTTCCCTAGTCCTGCTGGCCACACTATTTCTGATACAAGCCAGGATGCTCTTGGCCTTCTTGGCCACCTGGGCACACTGCCGGCTCATGTTCAGGCGGCTGTCGACCAACACCCCCAGGTCCTTTTCCACCAGGCAGCTTTCCAGCCACTCTTCCCCAAGCCTGTAGCGTTGCATGGGGTTGTTGTGACCCAAGTGCAGGACCCGGCACCTAGCCTTGTTGAATCTCATACACTTGGCCTCGGCCCATTGATCCAGCCTGTCCAGATCCCTCTGTAGAGCCTTCCTTCCCTCAAGCAGATCAACACTCCCGCCCAACTTGGTGTCATCTGCAAACTTCCTGAGGGTGCACTCGATCCCCTCATCCAGCTCATTGATAAAGATATTAAACAGAACTGGCCCCAATACTGAGCCCTGGGGAACACCACTTGTGACCGGCCACCAACTGGATTTAATGCCATTCACCACAACACTTTGGGCCCGGCCATCCAGCCAGTTTTTTACCCAGAGAAGAGTATACCCATCCAAGCCATGAGCAGCCAGTTTCTCCAGGAGAATGCTGTGGGAAACAGTGTCAAAGGCTTTACTAAAGTCCAGGTAGACAACACCCACAGCCTTTCCCTCATCCACTAAACGAGTCACCTTGTCATAGAAGGAGATCAGGTTAGTCAAGCAGGACCTGCCTTTCATCAACCCATGCTGACTGGGCCTGATCACCTGGTTGTCCTGTACGTGCCATGTGATGGCACTCAGGATGATCTGCTCCATAACCTTCCCTGGCACCGAGGACAGACTGACAGGCCTGTAGTTCCCCGGATCCTCCTTCCGGCCCTTCTTGTAGATGGGCATCACATTGGCTGACCCATGATCAAAAAAACCCAGAAATTCTGCCGGTGACACCAGTCTCGGAGCCAGGTATTGATCTGCTGGCTCTTCCTGTTTCTTCCTTAATCATTCCCTGCAACTGGAAGGACAGAGGAGAACACTACTTGTGCTCCTGATCCCTTAACCAGTCGTCCCAAGGCCCTGAAGTCTCTCTTGATTGCCCTCGGACTTCTTGTTGCAACTTCATCGCTGCCTACCTGAAAAAGCAATAAAGGATAATAATCCGAAGGCCGTACCAGGGTAGGGAGTTTTCTCTTCACATCTTTAACCCGGGCCCCAGGGAGGCAGCAGACTTCCCTAAGAAGTGGGTCCGGTCTGCATATTGGGCCTTCTGTTCCCCTCAGGAGAGAGTCTCCTATGACAATGATTTGTCTTTTTTTCTTTATGGAAGCGGTTTTGACACAGGGCATAGACCGACTTAACCTTGGCGACACCTCCAAGCTAGATGAACCATCATCCTTGTCATTGTTCGGTTCTACTTGCAGAGCCTCATACCTATTGTACAAGGGCACCTGGGAAGATGGGGTAGTCACAGAGGAGAGGCGCTTGCTGTGCTGGGCGGGAACTTGTTGCCATTGCCCCCTATCCCTTAAGTCACCACGTTCAGCCAGGCGGAGAGAGGATATATGTATCTAGTCAAGGAAGAAATTATTATCTACAGAAATGGAAATTAGTGGATTGTTTCTGTTCACCATGTCTTTCTAGGAAAAATAGATCTCAGGTCTTATGTCAAAAGATTTTTTTTTAAATATATATATATCATTCAGGTTATCAGTAAGTTCATGCATTGAACTGAATTAGTTGAATAAACTGAAAAACAGTATTTTCTCTGTATTGGTAGAAAAGTCTCTTACCATCCAAGTGTGATTAGGGATGACTTCCTAGTTCCATAGTTTGATCTTTAAAACTTTGGCAGCAAACATGTACTGCTTCTTTCTTGAAGAAAAGGAATTTAGAAGCTTTCAGTACTCTGTTTTTTAATTTGTAATTCTCTGTGTGGTATCCTCACAATTCTGATATTCTCTTGATATTGTTTTGATTACACAGTGTATCAAAGCTATCTTTTGGAATGTCGAGAATCAAGAAAGTAATTGTGTTTGGTCTGATGTGGAATTAAGAGTAATTTATATTAGATAAAGTTTAAAATTATCTTGCATGTCCTGAATTTCACATATGTATAAACCACCAACATTAGAGAGACTTGACAAATTCATGAAGTTGCATGCATTTTTTGACAAGTATAAATCCCCCCTCCTGGCCGATTTATAATGTAGGCCAACTTTTAAGTAAATCAGCAAACCTTTGGTAAGATTTAGTTTTTTTAAGCAAGTAAATTCTAAGTAATTTTATATAAGTGTGGCCTTAGGAGTTTACCTTGGTAAGATTTAGCTTTTAAGTAAGTAAATTCTATGTAATTTTATGCGTGTGGCCTTTTGAGTTTACCTACAAGCAGAGCTATGCGAATAATGAATATGTCGATTTTGAGTCTGGACAATAAAATAAAGTTAATTGAGTCAAGTGAAATCTTTTCTTTGACCTTGTATTGGGTCTGGCTGGGACGGAGTTAACTTTCCCCACAGCAGCCCTCATAGTGCTGTGCTCTGTATTGGTAGCTAGAAAGGTGTGGATAACACACCAGGGTTTTGGCTACTGCTGAGCACTGCTCCCACAGCATCAAGGCTGCCTCTCCAGCATTCCCCCCCTCACCAGTAGGCTGGGGGTGGGCAAGATCTTGGGAGGGGACACAGCCAGGACAGCTGACCCAAACTGACCAAAGGGATATTCCATACCATATGACGTCTGCTCAGTATAAAAGCTAGGAGGAGGAGAAGGAAAGGGGGGCATTTGTTTATTTACGTTTGTCTTCCGGTGCAACCGCTACGCATACTGAAGCCCTGCTTCCCGGGAAGTGGCCGAACATCGCCTGCTGATGGGAAGTAGAGAATAAAATCTTTTGTTTTCCTTTGCTTTCGCGCGCAACCTTTGCTTCTGCTTTATTAAACTGCCCTTATCTCGACCTACGAGCCTTTCGTTTTATTTTCTCCCCCTGTCCAGTTGAGGAGGGGGAGTGATAGAGCGGCTTTGGTGGGCACCTGGCATCCAGCCAAGGTCAACCCACCACAGACCTGAAGTGAAAGTTTTGTTTCGTTTTGGGGATGAGGAAAGATGCCATTTAAAAATAAATAAATTGTAATTTTAAAAGCTTTGTTTCATGATAAAACACTGAAATGTGGCATTAATTTTAAAATTTCAAAATCGTTGGTATTTAGTATTTCTTATGCTTGAGATCATTTGCACATTCATTATTAATCTGAAATGGCATTTTTCAGTGCAGTTCATCTGAAAAATGTTCCTTGGTTCTTTCTGTGAAGTGTATTGTATTATAGTACCTTGATTTGTCTGAATATAATTTACTTTGTGCAAACAAACTATATTTATGGAAAGTTCTTCTTATTTATAAATGTAGCCTTAATGAACATGTTTCAAAACAAGGACAACATAAGTGTATTCAATTTGGGCAAGTGTCTCATTTTAGGAACATAGAAACAGCATGAGAACTTTCTTGAAAATATATATAAACATATTCTATTAAATAGTCAACTAGATCTAAACAGGAGGCCTTTGTTTTAGAGCAAATAGGAGGTTGGCCTTTTACATTTCCCCTTAATCAAGAAAATGTATAACTTACTTGGTATCCCTTCCCGATGATTAATTTATAAAACATTAGTATGAAAGAGCTGTGTGAAGCTGTATTTAAGGAATGAAATATGTTCTGATGAAAAAATACTTTTGGTGCCTTCTGACCACTATGTGTTTGGCAATTATAGAAGTGTTAATTTTTAAAAAGAAACATACATAACACAGTATGAGGCAAGACTGCTAAAGAACAACAGATATAAAAAGAAAATTTGTATGAAAATAAATAACAAAGATAAAAGATTCCTATCTAGTAAACCAGATAATTAAAAGTAATTTTGAAACATAATGTAATTCATTCTCAGTCTTTTATGTACCAGTTCCCAATATGACAGGAAGATTGCGTCCACTCTCTCATAGCTGGAGAACTCAACTAGAAAGAATATAAAAATTGTTTTGAGTCCCTTTTCCCCATAATGAATGACTTCAAGTATTGATAGTGTATTTCTTGACTTCTTCTGTATCTCAGAACTATTCTGTACTACAAGGTTTAGATCAAGAGATGAAAGGCACTGACTCAGAGCTGACTACATTCTGCACACCAGGGGATACGGCAGTCTTGCATTCTTATTTCATGCCCAAAGAAACTGTGGATGCAATTAAGATCTTAAATTCAAGGAATCTGTATACCATAGCTAGGGGAGCTCAGTAAATATTTCATGTATCAGCTAATCCTTCTTTTATTGCTGACTTTAATTAGCTTTTTACATAAAGGTACAGTGTGCTTTTTTCTTTCAAACAAACAGCAATGTTTTCTATAGTATCTAACCTAAGTGGCTTTGAGCAGTACCTGGCAACAAAACTATTGCATTTTCTAGCAGTTCCAGCTTTGTTTTCCAGGCTTGTGGCTCAGCTACAGCATTGAGAAAGAGCCCCATAGTAGGAAGGCTGCAGAATCAGCTCACCCTAGAAAGAGAACTGAGGTCACTGTGGCACCCCTCGCCCGCTGGGAGAGTGCACGCTCATCACAACACCAAACCGGCCCCTTTCCTTTTCTCTACTTGCCTAGACCAGGAGAAGCCCTTGGCTTCAATATCTGGCATGCTGCAGTTAGAGCCACATGTCTGTAAAACACTCTGCACGCGTGTGTGTGTGCATGCACACACATGCATGTTTGTGGATTATTTGGAAATTACATCCTTTCCTCATCCTCATCTTTTACTCAGGTTGCCCTTGAGGAGAGGCTGCCACTGCTATCCAAACAATTATAAACCAAACAAAACAAAATTTGGGGTTAGACCTCCCTCTGACTTTGATTTAAAACAGTAAAATGGAAAACCTTTGTCCAGAGGTCTGTGTAAACCTCTGGCTTTTAAAGTTGGTCTGAACATACTACTGCTGGTCTTGCTTTCCAGAAAACATCATAAATTGTTTAAAGAAGAAAAAGAAATAAATTTCCCAATAAAAGTATGAACATTCAGAGTGCTGCTCAGCAGAAATATGCTGTGCCCTCTTTCCACAGGGAAGGCAGAGGAAATTGGGATTTCAGCCTTCTGACCTTTTTCAGGAAAAAATGTGCCCAATCCATATAACCACATTTTGGTTTCAGCCTTCAACAGAGTTCAAATAAAAAAGAGATGAAGGCTGTGCACTATAAGTCCCTTCCCCTTCCTCCTGAGCACAAGTTTTGATTCAGAACAGGCAAAAATCTGATATTACCATGTCAACACTGTATGAGAACTATTTTTTATTCTTTGAACTTCCATCTTGTAGGTATGTAAATATGACAGCCTCTTTAACAAACCCTAACTGGATCTTAAAAATTATATGCTAAGCAGATATGTGTGTTCAATCAGGCTTCTTGCCCATGCTGCTTGTTTCCTAAGGTGCAAACTCTTCAGTACAAGCCCCAACTTGATGAGATACTAGTCCCAGATGAGTTACTGGATTCTGCCAAAGTAGAAATATACTGTTAATTTTCCTCTGTGACAGCACTGTCACACTGTCATCGAATATGACATCTGATCATAGCTGGTCAGACTTAGTGCTTAAAAAAGTTCTAGACATCAATGAAAATAAAGATGGGGATGGCAGTAGGGGGTGTTTGACAGTAAAATGCCAACTCTCCAGGCTTGAGGTTCTTGATGCAAGTCCCTGGGAAAGTAAGCAGTTTTGTTAGGATAGCAGCAAGCAGAACAGCCCCAAAGCATGTATTTATCCTGAGAAGGGGCACAGGGCTGTTTAGGTCAGGAGGAGATGCTGCCCTGATGGGACAGGAAGGTCCTGATCTCCCCAAGTCATCAAGAAGCAGGGCAACACAGGGGCCATTATTTGTGGGGGAAGGGACTATGATGTGAGGGCAGGGTAGAGAAAATCAGAAGTGGAACAGGTGATGTTTAATCTGATAAAGGTGCCACTGTGACTTTGAGTTGTCCCAGAGGTGGTTGGGGGGAAGAGATGGCCATTTCAGAACTAGCTTGGTGATGAGGCATTTTTATTTTCTGAAAAGCCCAGAGCATTGGGCCCCTCTCCTAGACCTTGGGAGGAGATTGCTCTAATGATGTGTATCTGCTGGCATATGTGTACCCCTTCCATGACTGAAGTGCCCCTTCTGCCTTTAATAACATGCAACCATAGGTTCTTTAAAAGTACATGTAAATTAAATGTATGCGTTCTACAGTCTGCTCCTCATTACTAAAGATGTACTTGCTTCCTGAACTCACCATTGAGCTTGTGAATAGTCTATAGAAACTTGTGGCAAAGACCACATAACTCAGGAATTTTGCTGAAAATAGAATCCTTATGTCTTTTTCCAATAAGGATGTCTCAAATAAAAGCCAGTGGTTTACAATTGAATGGCTATGTCACAACCTCAACAGTACCACAAACCACAAATTGTCAGTTCCTGGGATCACAGCTAACACTGGTGGTTTTGTTGGAAAGATAATTCATGTAGTGACAGAAGCTATTTGTTCTTTGGATTTGTCCTTCATTGTAAAATTTTATGAATAAGTTTGTAGGTGAATTTGAACCTTTTCTGAGCCACTTGGGCTTCTAGCTTTATTCCCAGGTTAAATCATCTGTGTAATAAAAGTCCCTGCTTCCAGAACTAGTTAAGGGATGTTAAGAAAAGCATTTGACACTGTAAAATGTAGAAGTAAAAGTACAGTAGTGGAAACCTTAGGTTTCAGAAATGCTTTCATTGTATTATCATCAGCTTTTCCAAAAGCTGCAGTAGCCTTTGTCTGCAAACATTTCCATTGCAAAGAATAGATGAGGCCATCTTTTGTCAGTTCTCTTTCAACATGTGCTTATGAAAATAGCAGAATAACTCATCTGACAAAAAAACCATTGAGCAGTATAAAGGAATGCTACAAATAGGCAACAATATCATTTTTGGATGGGAATGATACTCCTTATAACTACGATTTTTCTGTAGATGTCTTCGATCCCAGCAGCCTCATTTTCAACAGGATCCAAACCTAATGCTATTGAACAGTTTTCCCTTTAGTATGCAAGGTAATTTACCATTTCAGTTGGCCTTGTAGTGACTGAAATATTTAAGGAGTCTGTGTAGTGACAGAAATAGATAAGATGTTTGAGGCAAATGGCTTAGCTCTGTTTAGGGAAATCTCCATGGGATTTAAGAGGATACATTGATGTAATACAATTGCTGGTCTTATTAAAATTCTTTCTGAATAACATCTATGGTAAAAGTGTAGCCTATTGCCATTATAAAGTCTTCCTCACCCCTTAACATGCCCATAATATTCTTTTGTGGTAGGTTGACCCTGGCTGGCAACTAAGCCCTCACCCAGTTGCTCACTCACTCCCCACCACAGTGGGATGGTGGAGAGAACTGGAAGGGCAAAAGTGAGAAAAACTTGTGGGCTGAGTTAACGGCAGTTTAATAAGTGACACAAAGCTGTTCACACAAGCAAAGCTAAATAAGGAATTCATTCACTACCTCCCATCGGCAGGCAGGTGTTTAGCTGCTACCTGGAAAGCAGGGTCTCAGCATGTGTAATGGTTACTTGGGAAGACAAATGCCACAACTCCAAACGTCCTCCCTTCCTCCTTCTTTTCCCCCAGCTTTATATACTGAGCATGACGTCCTATGGTCTGGAATATCCCTTTGGTCAGTTGGGGTCAGCTGTCCCGGCTGTGTCCCCTCCCAATTTCTTGTGCACCCCCAGCCTCCTCACTGGCAGGGCAGTGTGAGAAACAGAGAAGGCCTTGACGAAGAACCGTTGAGCAATAGCCAAAACAGTAGTGTGTTATCAACATGGTTTTAGTCACAAATCCAAAACACAGCACCATGTGGGCTGCTATGAAAAAAATTAACTCCATCTCAGCCAGACCCAGTACACCTTTCTGTATGGAGTTAGAAACCTGTCTAGAGCTACAAATAATATGGCAGCAACAATGAATACAGAAATGTTTTGTAAATCTATTTATTGTCTTTTTATGCATTTGTTTGTAGCTTTGAAAATCACCAACAGCCAGATTATCCAGTGTAAGCTGAAGCTTGAAGCAGTTTCATGCTTTTTTAAAAAAAGCTAAATATAAGTAGCAGATTTTCTTCTTGTTTATATATTATTTCTACATTGCTTAATCACAGTATGTAAATGAAAGTAAGCATACTAGTAGGCTATGTAGTACCCTGTGTTGTAGCACATCTATGTTTATGCACAGATGTAAACATGAACATGTGGGCATTCACTGGTATGGAAATAGATCACACATACACAGAATGTTAAAAGATTATTAAGGATGCACTGTAAAGCACTCAAAAAGCTAAGAACTACTAAAAAATGAACGTTGCTAGGGCAATCTTAATTTGGTTTCCTGCTGTGTCTTCACTGCAACTGAAGCTGTTTGGGAATTTTTCAACACAATGTTTTTGTCAGAAAATGCCAATCTATCAAAAACAAGACATCCATGTACACATGCCAGTTTTGACAAAACTTTTCTGAAGGCCAGACTGAAATCTTCATAACGAGAAATTTGATTTAGTGCTGATTCAGACCACTTCTGTAAACTTGGCTTGTTCTAGGACAGAGCCCTAACTAGGCTACTTCCAGATGACTTTCCAGGACTGGGCACCATTTTGGTTTTCCATATTTCCTGGGTTTTTCACTTGAGGCCATAGGATCATGTTGCAGAAATGCTGAATGCTCACATCTGCAGCTGTAGTTAGTGGAAACTGAGCTTTGAAAATACAGTGCTAAATAATCATAAGAAACAGATTGTAGACATTTTAAATTACTTACCAGCTTTGAATATCTCTGCCTATCTTCTCAGTCTGTTAAACGATTCATTAACATTTGTGTATCACTCCAGCACTATTATGGTAAGCACCACAGAAAAGCCCTTGAAGAAATTTTATGCTCTTTTTTTCAGAGCAGGCTTGAATAGTGTTCAGTGAATAAAGCATGAGGCAACAGTGTATTGAACAAGGAGAAAATGAAATATTAAATACCTACAGGGCACTTTACTTCCTAAGTATTCAGTGAGGCGGAGGCCTTGTGAGAAAAAAATCTTTGATTATGTCACTATACATGACCACAATATATATGTATGAGAGAGGTTGAATTAAGGTTGCACAGGCAGCCTTAATGTTGGGATTTCCTAAATCCTGAATGCTTGACTCTGTCATCCTTTAGAAGAACGGTATTAAGATGGGCTTTTTGTGGGTAGTACATGTATAATATACAGAAAGAATATATGCCAAGATTTTATTGGGATGTGTTTGAGTGACCTCATTATTGCTAAAGAGTTAGTAACTGGAATTATATTTAATTAATATGTTTATAGAAGTTAAGAGCATTAATCTGTGCAGGAGTGTATTGGGTTTATGTGGCTAGGTTTTGGTAGCGGGGGGGCTGCAGGGGTGGCTTCTGTGAGAAGACATCAGGAGCTGCCCCCATGTCAGACAGAGCCAGTTTCAGCTGGCTCCAAGACAGACCCACTGCTGGCCAAAGTTGAGCCAATCAGCAACGTTGCTAGCGCCTCAGTGATAACATATTTAAGAAAGGGTAAAAAACTGCTGCGCAACAGCAGCTGGGAGAGAGAAGTGAGAAAATGTGAGAGAAACAACCATGCAGACACCAAGGTCAGCGAAGAAGGATGGGAAAGAGGTGCTCCAGGTGCCAGAGTAGAGATCCCCCTGCCCATGGTGGAGACCATGGTGATGCAGGTTGTCCCCCTGCAGCCTGTGGAGGACCCCACGCTCTGGAGCAGGTGGATGTGCCCTGAAGGAAGCTGCAACCACTAGAGACCCCACACTGGAGCAGGCTCCAGCAGGAACTACAGCCTGTGGAGAGGAGCCCACGTAGGAGCAGGTTTTTTGGCAGGACCTGTGGCCCTGCAGGGGACCCATGCTGGAGCAGTTCGTGAAGAACTGTAGCCTGTGGAAGGACCCATGTTGGAGAAGGTCATGAAGGACTGTCTCCCATGGGAGGGACCCCACGCTGGAGCAGGGGAAGAGCATGAGGAGGAAGGAGCGGCAGAAACGTGTGATGAACTGACTGCAACCCCCATTCCCCATCCCCCCTGTGCTGCTCAGGGGGAGGAGGTAGAAGAGTCAGGAGTGAAGTTAAGCCTGGGAAGAAGGGAGGGGTAGGGGAAGGTGTTTTTAAGTTTTGTATTATTTCTCACTATCCTACTCTGTTACAATTAATTGGCAATAAATTAAATTAATTTCCCCAAGTCGAGTCTGTTTTGCCTGTGGCGGTAATTGGTGAGTGATCTCCCTGTCCTTATCTCAATCCATGAGCTTTTCATTGTATTTTCTCCCCCTGTCCAGTTGAGGAGGGGGAGTGATAGAGCGGCTTGGTGGGCACTTGGCAGCCAGCCAAGGTCAACTCACCACAAGGAGTTGGAGAGGCAATAATTTTGTAATTAATAGGTTTTTGAATGCCTCCAATAAAAGTTCAGATAAAATCTTTCTTGTACACAGAAAAAAGCCCTAGTTACACCTACTGCCTCTCTATTATCCAGTTGCTGGATTGTGGAAATTTTAATCAGCTGTGGCCTTCTTTGAACCAACAGTAATGCAATGGGATTCAGGATGGAGGTAGGGGTGGACAAGCAAGAGGTGAGGAAAGTTCAGGGAGTTCAGCACCTTTTAAATTCAGATGTCATTGATTCAGTCTCTAAAGATTACCACCTACCTGGGAACATCACACTACCCATGAGTTCTAGGCATACATGTGGCATCTCTGGATCTTCTAGATTTGCAATTCGATTTCTTGGTATCATATGAAAGCAGTGAGTCTCCTTTTTTCTGATTAAAAAAAAAATTCCCCTTCCTGTCACTGATGAGGAACAATAAATCAAATTCTAAATATATCTCTTCAGTGTACTGATGGGACAGGGGCCAAAAGAAAAAACCAGAAATTCTCCTGTTCTGAAAAATAAGATCCACTCTGCACTGGAACAAAAATCTTTCCACTTTCCAAAGTATACAGCCAGAGCTTCTGAGCAGCCCATATGCCTAATTCTTCTCCAGTATGCTCAGGCCCCTCCATCTGGAGGATCAAAACCCTGAACATCAGGACTGTTCTCAAATAACACAGCTTTATGCCAGCCAAACCCAGAGTAGCATTCCTTTTTCTATTTCTTGAAAAGAAACACCTGCCTGAAGATGGGGAATTGGTATTTAGACCTTTAGGGGGAATGTAAAATAGGAGGGGGGGAAGAGAGAGAAATAGTGTTACTTGTAACATTACTACAGTACTGCAGGAAAAGCTCTCCTGAGCAAATGGATGTTGATATGAAACTGCTACTACAGGCTATGAAATGCTCCTGTCACCTCAAAGTAAATATGTTTAAGAATGAATTGTCTTTATTCAACAGAGATCTATTATACAAGGTGAGTAGGGATTCCTTTGCCTTCTGTAAACCTATGGGTTATACATTACCCTGTCTGGAATGTCCACGAGAAAGTTACTTAATACTTTCAACAGTACTTACAGGGAAAGGGAAGGCAACTGTTATCAGTTGGGCTCCCCTTGGGGGATGCTGTGATGATAACTTTCCTGTTTAAATTTGGGAAATATGTAGTGCACAAATGAATGAGCTTCATTGTCTTTGAGGTTTCCTGTGTGAGTCATGGTGTAGATTCTACATAATTACATTCAAATTACAGGGACAGGCATCAGTATGCAAACAGGTTATGGACAAACATATAGCTATGTGATTCTATCAGCTATACAAATGAAAATTAGTTCCTTTTCTGTACTATTTGCCATGTTCTGTGTAGGTATTACACATAAGTTAGTGATAATATGTAAATATGTTTTCAGAACTTAGAAAAATCTCATCTGGAGAATAAATCAATGTAAAAGCCTTACAGGAAATTTGCTGAAAGCCAGTATTAGTGATTCATTTAACATCAAACCTACCAAGCATGTCTATTTTGGGGACCCAAATACAGAAGTTTAAGCCAAATACTCTAGCAAGAGCACTTTTTTGTCACTGTTCAAACAACCTTGTTTTCACATTTCCAGCGTAGCATGGAGACACATTAAACAGACAGTGGTGAGAAAGATGGCAGAGTGGCTGGCAAGTCAAGAGGTATTTAGAAAAGGCTTGCTAAAGGAACACCAATACAAATATCTGTAATAAACTTCAGAGCATGTCTAATGTACCTCAGTGCTCCCAGGAACCTGAGCAAATTCAGGTGCTGCATGCTTTCTTTTCACACTTTCACTCCTGACTAATCTGACTCATAGATGTTTATTAAATATTATTTATGGCAAACAAAAGTTTCCTACAGTTCATCTGAAGTTTGAATAGGAATGCATTTTTTTTTTTAATTATCAGAATGTTTCTGAAGCTTGTTGTTCCCTGTCACCCAGAGAATTTTTCTCTGTGGAGGCTGAGGAGGAGGGGAAGGAGGGAAGGAAGTCTTGCAGAACAACCTGAGAACAAGTTTCAACACTGACCACTGCCTACTAGTCCTTTTATTTATTGCTGTTATCTTTTCTTTGTTATGAAAAGAAGTCCAAGTCTTTCCCCATGGTAAAGTACATTGTGTTTAGTGATGGGCAACTGGGACATATACTAAATGGACAGTTTTTTAAAATCAATTTCTAGTGTTCTGCACCTTCTCTCCAAATGCAAGCAGAAATGCAAATACAAAGGATGAAGTACACGTGCACTTGTTTTTTATCTTAGAATCATAGAATATCCTGAGTTGGAAGGGACCCACGAGGAGTCCAACTCCTGACTCCACACAGGGTGACCTAAAAATTAAACCATATATCTAAGAGCATTGTCCAAACACTTCTTGAACACCAACAGGCTTGGGGCCATGATCACTTCCATAGGGAGCTTATTCCAGTGCTTGACCATCCTCTTAGTGAAGAACTTTTTCCTAATATCCAGTCTGAACTTCCCCTGATGCAGCTTTAAGTATTCCCTCATGTCCTATCACCGGACAACAGAAAGATCAGCACCTCTCTCTCCCCTCCCCTTCATGAGGAAATTGTTGACAGCAATGAGATCACCCCTCAGTCTCCTCTAAGTTGAACAAATTTAGTATCCTCAGCCACTCCTCATAAGTCATGCCCTCAAGGCCTTTCACCATCTTTGTTGCCTTCCTTTGGCCACATTCTAATATTTTTATATCCTTCTTATATTGTGGAGCCCCAAACTGCACACAGTACTTGAGGTGAGGCCACACCAATGCTGAGTATAGTGGGACAATCACTTCTTTCGATCAATTAGCTATACTGTGCCTAATGCACCCCAGGACGTGGTTGGCCCTTTTGGTCGCCAGGGCACATTGTTGACTCATATTGAGCTTACCATCAACCAAAACCCCCAGATCCCTTTCTGCAGGGCTGCACTCTAGCCTCTTGTCCTCCCAGTCTATACGTACATCCAGGTGCAGAATCTGGCATTTGTCCTTGTTAAATTTCATACGGTTGGTGATTGCCCAGCACTCTAATCTATCAAGATCTCTCTGTAAGGCCTCTCTACCCTCGAGGGAATCAACGGCTCCTCCTAATTTAGTAGCATTGGCAAACTTACTTAGTGTGCACTCAACTCCTGTATTCAGGTCATTGATCAAAACATTGAAGAGAACTGGCCCTAAAATTGAGCCCTGGGGAACACCACTAGTGACTGGCCTCCAGCCAGTTGTTACCCCATTTACTATAACTCTTTGAGCTCAAGCCTTCAGCCAATTGTTCACCCATCATATTGTGTACATGTCTAGCTGTGTGCTGGACATTTTGTCCAGAAGGATAGTGTGAGAGACCATATCAAAAGCGTTGCTAAAATAAAAAAAACAAACAAACATTCACTGCCTTCCCTTCGTCCACTAGGTGGGTAACCTTGTCATAAAAGGGTATTAAGTTAGTAAGTTATGAATTTCTCTTCATGAACCTATGTTGGTTTTGACTGATGACTACATTGTCTTTCAGGTGTTTTTCAATAACTCCCAGAATAATCTTCTCCATAATTTTACCAGGCACCGAAGTGAGACTGACAGGCCTATAATTACCAGGGTCTTCTTTCTGGCCCTTCTTGAAAATGGGAATAACATTTGCTAGCTTCCAGTCAACTAGGACCTCACAAGATTCCCAAGACCGTTGATAAATAACTGAGAGAGGTCTCACAATAACATCAGCCAACTCTTTCAGTACCCTGGGATGAATCCCATCGGGCCCCATAAACTTATGTGCATTCAGTTGCAGCAGCAAATCCCATACAAGTTCAAAGTTGACTGGAAGCTTATCACTCCCCTAGTCACAGCCCTCCAACCCAGGGCTCCGAGGGTCCCAGGGCCCGTCATTGGTGTTAAAGACAGAGGTGAAGGCAGCATTAAATGTCTCTGCTTTATCTTCAGCCCTATTTGTGAGGTGACCAACCTCACCAAGTAATGGATCAGTGTTTTATTTGGTCCTCCTTTTGCTGTTAACATACTTTAAAAAAGCCTTTTTTGTTATCCACCACAGCATGTACTGGCCAACTTCAACTCCAGTTGAGCTTTGGCCATACAAATTTTCTCCCTACAGTGGTGAACAGCATCTCTGTAGTCCTCTTGTGTAGCCTGACCTTGCTTCCAAAATCCATACGCTTTCTTTTTCCTCCTAAGTTCCAGAAGGAGATCCCTGTTCAGCCAAGTTGGCCTTCTGCCCTGCTTGCTTGACTTCTGACACATTGCCTGCTCCTGCCTCTCTTAAAAGATGGCTCTTAAAAAGTGACCAACATTTATGGACCCCAATACCCTCAAAGGAGATTCCCAGGGGACCTTACTAACTAGCTCCTTAAGTAGTCTAAAGTCTGCTCTTCCAAAATCCAGGGTAGTAGCCCCGCTGACAGTTTTTCTCATATTAAAGATGACTTTACTAAATAATACATGAATTTCTATTTAATTTGTTAATAACGTTTACAAACTAGATAAATTTTTCAAAGTGCAGTCAGGTTCATTTTCTAAAATGACTTCTAACTCTGCTCATTTTAATTTGGAGTTGCCTCTGCTGTAGAAACAGGATGACCAGAATCTATAAGTTGGACTGGCTAGAGCCAGTGTCCCCAAGTCCATATTTAGACGTCCAAAGAAATGGTCTGATTTCTAAAACTGCTGAGCATCCAGCAGCCCTAAATGGAGTCCACGGGAACTGTTGGATGTTCAGCACACTTGAAAAAGCAAGTCACTTATGTAAGTAACGAATTGTTTCTGTAAGAGCCCAACTTTGGTCCCTTGTTTTATAACAGGTCGATGTCGCTTTGCCCAGAAATCTTTCAAAGAGAGGCATCTGGCTTGCACTCATCATTAACCAGAGTGGAGGCCCTGACTGCTATTTGTGTCTTGGAAACTCTCTCCCGAGGGCTGAGATTCACCCCATCTATCTTTTTAAGACACTTCAGTGAGGCGCCCAAGTTGGGGCTGCAGGGTCCATTGCTGCTGTCTGTGATTTGGGAGGGAGCAGCCCCTCCTGACTGCAGTTATTGCTCCTGAGCCATGTCCCTGGCCCTGTTGGTTGCCTCTGAGTGACCTGGGCCACCAGACACCGCCTAAAGAGCCCCAACTGAGTGTCTGATGAGAGAGGGGATGTTTCTAAGTGTTCGCCATCAAGTGCTCCCATTTAAAAAGCATTCTTGGAAACTTTGAGGCTTTATTCTGTTCCCATCTAAAACCTGTGGAAAGAGACCCCATTCTTGGCTAGAACATCATTCCCTTTGTCAGTGATGATCAGCCTTCAGCTCAGCGCAGTGTACCACTTTCTGAAAAGTACAAGTACAGGATATACAGTGCCATGAACTATTTTAGTGCTAAAATGAACTTGATGTGTCATAGAATCATAGAATAGCCCAGGTTGGAAGGGACCTCGAAAGATCATCTGGTCCAACCTTTCATGGGAAAGGGAGCCTAGATGAGATTATCTACCACCCTGTCCAATCGCATCTTGAAAACCTCCAGCGATGGGGACTCCACCACATCCCTGGGGAGGTTGTTCCAGTGAATGATTGTTCTCACTGTAAAAAATTTCTTTCTTATGTTGAGATGAAACCTTTCCCGGTGCAACTTGTACCCGTTACCCCATGTGTCTCCTTGTGAAGAAGAGAGAGCCTCTGTCCTCTTTGTAGCCACCCTTTACGTACTGGAATACTGTGATGAGGTCCCCCCTGAGCCTTCTCTTCTCCAGGGAGAAGAGACCTAACTGGTTCAGTCTTTCCTCATAGGGCAGGTCCTCCAGCCCTTTGATCAACTTCATGGCCCTCCTTTGGACCCTCTCCAGTCTGTCCATGTCTTTTTTCAATTGTGGGGAACAGAACTGGACACAGTACTCTAGGTGTGGCCTGACAAGTGCTGAGTAGAGTGGGATGATCACATCTCTCTCTCTGCTAGTAATGCCCCTGCAGATGCAGCCCAGGATTCCATTTGCCTTTGTTGCTGCAGCAGCGCACTGCTGACTCATGTTCAGCTTGTTGTCCACCAGGACCACCAGATCCCTTTCAGCAAGGCTGCTTCCCAGCCGCACAGATCCTAGCCTGTACTGGGCTCTTTAGTTATGTCATCCCAGGTTGTTGCAGTTTAACCCCAGCTGGCAACTAAGCACCACACAGCCACTTGCTCACTCCCCCCTGGTGGGATGGGGGAGAGAATCAGAAGAGTAAAAGCGAGAAAACTCATGGGTTGAGATAAAGACAGTTTAATAGGGAAAGCAAAAGCTGCGCACGCAAGCAAAGCAAAACAAGGAATTAATTCACTACTTCCCATTGGCAGGCAGGTGTTCAGCCCTCTCCAGGAAAGCAGGGCTCCATCACACCTAATGGTTACTTGGGAAGACAAACACCATAACTCCGAACGTTCTCCCTTCCTCCTTCTTACTCCCAGCTTTATATGCTGAGCATGACATCATATGGTCTGGAATATCCCTTTGGTCAGTTGGGGTCAGCTGTCCCGGCTGTGTCCCCTCCCAACTTCTTGTGCACCCCCAGCCTCCTCACTGGCTGGGCAGTGTGAGAAGCAGAAAAGGCCTTGACTCTGTGTAAGCACTGCTCAGCAATAACTAAAACATCCCTGTATTATCAACACTGTTTCCAGCACAAATCCAAAACATAGCCCCATACAAGCTGCTATGAAGAAAATTAACTCCATCCCAGCCAAAACCAGTACACAGGTGCCGGACTTTGCACTTGTCTTTCTTTGTTAAACTTCATACTGTTCTTGCTAGCCCACTCTTCCAGCCTGTCCAGGTCTCTCTGTAAGATGGCTCTCCCTTCTGACGTGTCCACCTCACCACCCAGTTTGGTGTCATCAGCAAACTTGGTGAGGGTGCTTTCAATCCCATCGTCCAGATGTTGAACAGTGTGGGGCCCAGTATCGATCCCTGGGGGACCCCACTTGTGACAGGCTGCCAGCCTGAGTAAAAACCATTGATCACCACCCCCTGAGTGCAGCCTGTTCGCCAATTTCCTACCCATCTCGCAGACCACCCATCCATTCTGTATCTTGCCAGTTTGTCCAGGAGAAGGCTGTGGGGAAACAGTGTTGAATGCTTTGCTGAAGTCTAGGTAAACAATATCCACTGCTCTCCCCATGTCAACAGAAGAAGGTATTTTGTTCTAGAAGATGATCAGGTAAGTCTGGCATGATTTGCCCTTGGTAAATCCGTGCTGGCTTTTCCCAATTACCTGCTTCATTTGCTTTGTGATAGTTTCTAGGAGGACTCGTTCCATTACTTTCCCAGGGACTGAAGTAAGACTAATGGGCCTGTAGTTTCCTGGGTTCTCTTTTGGGCCCTTCTTGTAGATGGGTATGACATTTGTCCTCTTCCAGTCATCAGGGATATCCCCTGATCTCCACGACTTTCCAAAGATTATAGACAGTGGCCTTGCAACAATGTCAGCCACTTCTCTTAACACCCTCAGGTGGATTTATGTGGATTGAGCCCTTGCAAGAGGCTGCAGACCAGCCCTTCCTCCACTACTGGTGGGTTGACACATACATTGTCGTATCTACTTGATCCTCTGATCTGGGGTCCAGCTACACTGGTAAAGACAGAGGCAAAGAAGATATTGAGAACCTCTGCCTTGTCAGCATTATTAGCGACTAGTTTCCCTGCCCTGCTTATACTGATAATTATATGGATATATCAATATATCAATATTGTTATATTGATGGGCCTGTCATTATATTGATGGGTCTATGTCTTCCCTGTGCTTCTGCTTACTGCTCACGTACCTGAAGAACCCTTTCTTGTTGCTCTTGACACCTTTGGCCAATTTCAGTTCTAGCTGAGCCTTAGCCTTCCTGACTGCATCTCTGCATGCCCTAGCAAGGTTCTTGTAGTCCTCGATGGCTACTTGGCCGCCTTTCCATAGTTGGCATGCTTCTTTTTTTGCTTTTAAGCACACTCAAAAGCTCATTGTTAAGCCAGGGTGGTCTCTTGTTCTGCCTTCTTCCTTTCCCTTTGTAGGGGATGGACTGTTGTCCTGGTTTCGGCTAGGACAGAGTTAATTTTCTTCCTAGTAGCTGGTATAGTGCTGTGTTTTGGATTTAGTAGGAAAAGAATGTTGATAACACACTGATGTTTTCAGTTGTTGCTAAGTAGTGTTTATCCTAAGTCAAGGGTTTTTCAGCTTCTCATGCCCAGCCAGCAAGAAGGCTGGAGGGGCACAAGAAGCTGGGAGGGGACACCATCAGGACAGCTGACCCAAACTGGCCAAAGGGATATTCCATACCATATGACATCATGCCCAGCATATAAACTCAGGGGAGTTAACTGGGAGGGGGGATCGCGGCTCGGGAACTAACTGGGCATCGGTCAACGAGTGGTGAGCAATTGCATTGTGCACCACTTGCTTTGTATAGTTTAATTCTTTTAGTATTGCTATTTTCATATTATTATTATCATTATCATTGTTTTTCATTCCTTTCTGTCCTATTAAACTGTCTTTATCTCAACCCACGAGGTTTTTTTCCCTGATTCTCTCCCCCATCCCAGGGGTGGGGGGGAAGTGAGCGAGCGGCTGCGTGGTGCTTAGCTGCCGGCTGGGGTTAAACCACGACAACTGTTCTTGTGCTTCCAGGAGGCTGTTCTTGAATAACTCCTGGTACTCGCAAGCTCCTTTGCCCTCCATGGATGCTTCCCATGGAATCCCTCACAGTTGGGCTCAGTGCACACTGAAGTTGGCTCTTCTAAAATCCAGGGTCTTTGTCCTACTACTGGTCTTCAGCGTGCTCAGCAGGATCTTAAACTCTGCAATGATGTGATCGCTGTATCCAAGGCTGATATCGATTGTCCTGGTTTCGGCTGGGACAGAGTTAACTCTCTTCTTAGTAGCTGGTACGGTGCTGGGTTTTGGATTTAGTGAGAATACTGTTGATAACACTCTGATGGTTTAGTTGTTGCTAAGTAGCGCTTATCTTCAGCCAAGGACTTTTCAGTTTCCCATGCTCTGCCAGCAAGCAGGTGTGCAAGAAGCTGGGAGGGAGCAGAGCCGGGGCAGCTGACCCGAACTAGCCAAAGGGGTATTCCATACCATGGAACGTCATGCCCAGTATATAAACAGGGGGGAGTTGGCTGGGAGGCATGGATCGCAGCTCTGGCATCGGTCAGCGGGTGGTGAGCAATTGCATTGTGCATCACTGGGTTTTTTTCCTTTTTTTCCCTCTTTTTTTTTTGTTATATTCCTTTTCATTACTATTATTGTTAGTATTATATTTTACTTTAGTTATTAAATTGTTCTTATCTCAACCCATGAGTTTTACCTTCTTTCCCGATTCTCCTCCCCATCCCACTGGGAGCAGGGGGGGCAGGGAGTGAGGGAGCGGCTGCGTGGTGCTTGGCTGCTGACTGGGATTAAACCACGACATCGATAAAGATTAATTTAGCTTATTTTACCCTACCAATATATGGCATTGTGAAACTGTCTCAGAGCAGAAACCCCAAAGTGAATGATAGTCCGCTTTGTTAACGGTCCATGAAGGACCGCTTAGTGTTGCCAAGTTTAAGTGAAACTAGGGGAAAGGCAATTCTGGCAGGGGGAGATCACGACCACTGACTCACAGACCACTGACTCAAGAAACCCACCAACCCAAAAAGGTTAAGGAAGTAAAGGTCTCAAAAATCGTAGTGGGCATGCGTAGTAATTTGCATGGTAGGCGAAGAAATTTTAACCAATCATTTAATAGAATAACAATGAATATGTATTGAATGATTAAATATGTTAACATCTTGTGTATAAATAATGGTTAGTATACATCAACAGTGTGCTGGTTTGTACCTGGCACCCGTATCTGCGCATTTACGTAATAAAGGAAAATACCTTGACTCTGTGTGTAAATTGGGCGATGCACACCAGGTAACGGACCCAAGTTTTTGGGACAAGAAGGCTACCATTGAGCTACACTCAAATTTCTCTTTTACATAAAGTGCAACTCCACCTCCTCTTCTTCCCTTCCTATCTTTCCAAAAGAGTTTGTAGCCATCCATTGTGGTCTTCCAGTCATGTGAGTTTTCCCACCAAGTTTCTGTGGTTCCTATGACATCATAACTCTCAGACTGGGCACAGAGCTCCAGTTCCTCCTGTTTGTTGCCCAGACTTTGTGCGTTGGTATACATGCACTTGAGGTGGCTGGACTTAGGGTTCTTGCCTTTGGAAAGGGTTGGGGAGCATTCCTCACTACTCTTGTAGGTGTGCTCATCCACCCTGTTGCTTATGAATATATAGATGTCACAGCTGTGGACCCTACCCCCCATGTAGTAAACAAGGAAAGGCTTAAGTTAATTTAGTGCCTAAGAGTATATGTTTGCAGGTGGTCTTCTAAATCCTTATTACACAGCAGGCTCAGTGTGACTCTCATCCTAAAGTAATAGATATTCTTAAATGTTGTTAAACATAAATAGATGTCTGTCTTAGTCTGATTTTCCACATCAGTAAAGATCAGTGCAGAGTGTTTTCCTCTTCGTTCTTATGTTTAAAATAGTACACAACAAATGTAAGCAAGTTTCTTAACTCCTGGGTAGGGTCTGGTTTCTTAACTCCTGGTATTGGGGCAAGTTCTAATCTCAGCCATACATCATGCATAATCATGCATCTCCACAGATATTTCCAGGTACATGGTATTGCTTATAATTCATCCAAGATTACAATCTGACCTGCAAAGAACATAATGGACTTGGAGAATACAGGACAAACAAGTAGTGCGAAGGAACAAAAGCAGAAGCATTCCTCAGAGGCCTGCACCTCACAAGCCCTGAGTTCTGCTCACAATAACAGACCTTGAGTGACTGTTGGCAATTTTTAAAAATAATGCCTTTATGAAGACATTTTAGTATTATGAAATATTTGCATCTCTTTCATTATAGCATCCCCACAAGCTTTAGAAAGTATGGCAGGCTGATAGGAAACATTCAAAGAAAAGCCTTGCTGGTTGTAACATCAACACCATCACTTTTAAAATACAAAATTAGCTGTCTTTTTTTAACCTAATTTATCAGGGGTTGGAAGTCAGCACCACAGATGCAAGCCAGCTCTTTGGCTTTAGATGAGGTTCAGGGTGAACCGCATCTAGCCCACGGCTCCTCAGCATGCTCTGCCACTGTCTTTCAGCCCTGGTTCTGCACTGACCTCCTTCAGGATCTAATTGGAGGATGACCCTTAATCTCTTTGTGTTACTTCTGAGAAGGTGCAAGTTACAGTTAATAATAACAACACTTAGTATTTTCTATTGCTCCACGTATCTTCAAAGTGCTCCGTAATGTGTTGCATTAACATTACACATTGCCTTTCTGTGCAAAAATACTGGGAAACATTCAGTCTTTGCTGTAAGCAAAGGCAACTCTACCAACACCTGTGGTGTGGTACCTACCTGCTTACACCCATTTAGCCCACAAAAATATGTTTAAATTACATTAAGTGATTAAGAGGGGATTACTTAAACTGATAGACAAACAAAGGAAATTCAGTATTAGAGCCAACATAACCTTAGCTTGCATTGCTGAGGCTTGGGTGTTAATAGAGGAAAAAAGTGCCAGTCTGAACTCAGAAAGATAGAGAGAGGGCAGAGCAACATGCACAGGAACTGGGCCCTCTTCCAGCTGAGGACTCCCCCGAGTGCCAGATTATGGGGGAAGATCCCAGTTCCCCTTCAGCTGATGTTACCTTTCTCAACAGCACCCGGAAGGGAGAGCGTATGTAACTTCTTTTTAAAGGAGTTCAAAGTATGTTACCAAACATACACGCCCCCTCACCCTCCTCCCCCCCAGCAGCTGCTCTCACCCATCCTCCCTGCAGCCTGATGGGCTATAGACTCTTTCCTTGTAGCTGTATCTGGCTTAATGAGGCCAAGACTGGATTTCACCCTCCTTGTTGTTTATTTCCAGACTTGTTTTGTACTATAGCAGGTTTTTCCTTAAAATATGGTTTTCTTAGGCCAGATAAAAACATTATCATGGAAAATAATGTGGCAAGCCAGGAGGGCTGCAAACTGGTTAAACCTCAGTGTAAGCTGTTCTGTAACGAATATTGCTGGTATGTGGGCAATAACCCTGAATAATTGCATTCATTAGTTATATGCCAGTAACTGTTTCTAAAGGGTACATTATTTACACTGTAGGCAGCTTAACATGTGATTACATGCTAAGGATGTGTGCTATTTTATAGTCATGAACTCTGTGAATGCAGGACAAAATATGCATTGTAAAAGCAGGTGATCTGATTATTTTACAGCTACGACTCAAGTTTTTCAGAGTCTCTTAGCATTAAGATGCATGGGTTTTGTTCAAAGTTGCTTGTATGTCCAACACAACAAACCTTTTCTATGTATTTCCCGCAATATTTTAGAGTTAAGCTATACAACATTGTACTGCTAAACAATACTATATATATTTACAGTTCACATGTAAGTTCACTATAAAGAAAGCATATGAAAAAGAATTCCTTTAAACCTGTAGAAATATTCATGCTACTATGGCTGTTGGTATTATAAGGCTAACTCTTGTTTATTGCAAGCTGTCACTACTTGTTGCATTAGAGGTCGTTTGGATGACCTTACTGTGAATTTCTATTAGTGTAGATTGAACTTTAAATCTTAAGGATTTCTAATATTTTGGGGATAATTGCAATATTCTTGTAATGCTTATTTTGTCTATGTTTTTAATCTATCTTAACTCTATTGTTAATATAGTTTTGGCCTTGGAATACTATACGGTAGGTATAATGAAGTAACCAGTTGATAGCTTTGCATTAAGATTATGTATTGCAATTTGATGTCTGCACTGTGAGAGCTAATGGCAGCTCTGGAGCTGGAATTGCTAATATCATGCTGAGCACACCTTGGGTATGTATTTGCACAGCAAGTGCCAAAATGTGTTGATATTGGCCTTCAGAATGAATGAAGAGCCAAAATAAGGGACACAGTGAAAATTAACATAGGAAAGGAAGAAGGATGAAACAGGATGACAAGAAGGAACACTATCTGAGACCTAGGGTTTGTGGGATATTTTTAGAGAGCTCCAAAGGGAGAAGCTGAGGCAGCAGATAGTCTCAGCGCCAGCTGAAGAAAATCTCTGCTACATTCATCTTGGTTTAATTTTTATTCCATAGAATATGCTGTAGGACATTCAGTTCACATATTGGCTGTAACCATTTGTACTGGGATGTTATCACCACTCCGGTATCCTCCCAAGCAAGCTTTCCATCTAGGTCAGATTGTGATGCCCTTACTCACTGAGGAGTATATCACAGCCTGGTCCCTCATCAAACCTGCTAGTTGTTATGAGCCTCATATGACACTCACATTTTATTAGTGAGTCTTAATTCTTCTGCAAGTGGTAATCAGCCACTCACTTTTTGCTGAGAGGGCTCTTCATACACTCTTTCTGTAACCTAGGGGAAAGGTTAATGAGATACAAGCTAAGAAACTATGGCTTTTAAAGACAACCTCTTGTGTTCTTGTGCACAATGAATCCCACTCCAAACTCAGGGAACCAGCAACTGTTCATCTATTTTACAGGCAAAGATGGGGGGAGTTGGAATGTTTTTTAAGTACTGTAGGCTTCTTTCTCCCCCACTTTGCCATGCTGCATCTCAGAGTAAGGAGCCAAGCACATGATGCAGGATGGGTCTTTATCCCTGCATTGTTTAGATGATGCATAGTGGTTTATAAGTCTCCATTTTAATGTGCATGATCTTTTATCTCAAATGATAGGATCTATAGATCGAAAAGAGTTCTTCTGAATTTAACTTCTTACAGTCAAACTGAACAATAATTTCTCTAACCCCTAAATTATAATTTACTCCTGGAGCCAGGGAAAGAACCCAGGAAATCCTGAAACCTGACATTCAAACTCACAAAGGGCATTGCACTTGGAGGGCTGCTCTCCAGCAGATAACAGAATTACTTTCTTCACCACTTCCTTTGCTGGCAGAATACAGGAGACCTATGCAATACATTTCTAGGCTGTCAATCCAAAGCCATGTTGAAGAAAAAAATGTGTAAAAGTCAGGATCCTAAAAGACTCCTTGAAATAATGCTGTGATATAAATATTGCATTAGAGAGGTGAATTTGCAAATATAATTTATTGCTGTTGGTATTTGGTTGATGAGAGCTGCCTTTTTAGGAACTGAGTGGGGTAGAGTGACTGAAATAAGGTATGCCTGCAAAGGGGTGGCCCCGAAAGCTCAGCCATCACTTCCACGGACAAACCATCCTAAAAAAATCCCACCAAATCATAGAATCATAGCATCATAGAATATCTCAAGTTGGAAGGGACCCATAAGGATCATCGAGTCCAACTCCCTGCTCCTCACAGGACTACCTAACACTAAACCATATGACTAAGAGCATCATCCAGACACTCCTTGAACTCGGACAGGCTTGGTGCCGTGACTGCTTCCCTGGGGAGCCTGTTCCAGTGACCGACCACCCTCTCAGTGAAGAACCTTTTCCTAATGTCCAATCTGAACTTCCCCTGATGCAGCTTCATTCCATTTCCTCGTGTCCTATCACTGGTCACCAGAGAGAGGAGATCAGCATATCTTGAAGATATGTTACTAGTGTTCTATTAGGGTACTAAATTCCCGAGAACATTGTTGATAATAATCTTTTGGCTGTAGGTTACCAACATAAATCCCACCTGGATCCGTAGAGTTAAAAGCTGTTCACATATAATAGATGTTTTGTGGCTGCTATAGGGGACAAGACTTTGGTGCTGGGGCAAGGAGCAGGATGGCACTGGCAAGGATTCTCAGTTCCAGCCCCTAAGTCACAAATTTACTGCCATCATATTTAGCAACTAGAAGGTGCAGTATAGTTCACAGAGACAGGACTACAGAAACATGAATAGCTATGAAAACCTCCACTGGCTACTACTTATTAGTTAAGCTGAGAGTTTTGTTCAGGAGGGTTGTTTTCCACCCCTATAACAGTAGTGCAGACATTCAAAAAGGAAGTTGGTTATATGCAAATTAGATGCAAATACCTAATAATCTCATTAAATAATTGGCATAGAATATCACATATGCTGCAGCATCAAACTTGGCAGCTATGATCGTCCCTGCTGTACTGCTAGTACTTCACTGGTGCTAAACTGGTTTATATCAGCTGAGGATCTGACCTATGTAGCATATGGATTTTCCTAGATAAGCTACTACTCTCTGTCATAGTTAATCACTGATAAATATAGGCCAGATTTATATTGTATGTATATGCTGAATTTATTGGATGATCTTTATCATTCTGCCATCAGTTCAAGCAGTCCATTAAAACAGTTGTTGCAAATGTACTGTGTGCTGGAGTCAGAGCTGATCACATGCTGGCATTTGGTTTTCTTGATAAAGAACAGAGGAAATAATAATGTAATCAAGTATGCTTGATTACTTTCCCACCCCTGTCCATCCATTTCTGAATCATGTTGGATTAACAATACATTTGAGACAGATATTGAATTTTATTAGCATTGTGTGTTGGATTTGTGTAGCGGGGTAGGGGCTACAGGGGTGGCTCCTGTGAGAAGCTGCTAGAAGCTTCCCTGGCTCCAAGTCGGACCCGCCTCTGGCCACGGCCAAGCCAATCAGTGATGGTGGTAGTGCCTCTGTGATAGCATATTTAAGAAGGGGAAAAGACTGCTGAGGTAGAGAGAGGAGAAGGAGGAGAAGAAGAAGAAATTCTTCAGAAGATATCATTCCTCAGAAAATAACCAAAACCAAATTGTTTTGTGGCATACTGAAACATGAACCCATGCTGACCGTGCCTGATGATTGCATTATTCTTTAAATGCCTTTCAGTAGTACCCAGTATAATCTTCTCCATAGTTTTTCCAGGTACTGAGGTTAGACAAACAGGTCTGTAGTTTCCTGGGTCTTCCCTCTCGTCCTTTTTGTAAATTGGAATAACATTGGCTAGCTTCCAGTCAGCAGGGACCTCCCCAGACTCCCAAGACCTTTGGTAGATGATTGAGAGGGGTTCTGCTGTAACATCCGCTAGCTCCTTCAGTACTCTGGGATGAATCCCATCAGGCCCCATGGACTTATGAACATTCAGCTGATACAGCTGGTCCCTTACAATTTCAGTGTCCACAAATGGAAAGTCACTGTACCCACACTCATAGTCCTCTGACTCAGGGGACTGGGCAGCCCAAGGTCTATCAGTATTATTAAAGACTGAGGCAAAAAAAACATTGAATGCCTCTGCTTTTTCTTCATCCCTGTTTGTCAGGTGACCATCTTCATCAAGTATTGGTCCAATGTTTTCCTTAGGCCTCCTCTTGCTATTAACATACTTAAAAAAAGCCCTTCTTGTTGTCTGACACAACACTGGCCAGTTTCAACTCTAGTTGAGCTTTGGCCTTTCATGTCTTCTCCCTGCATGGACGAACCACAGCTCTAATCTTCCTGCGGAACCTGACCTTGCTTCCAGAGATCATACAATTTCTTTTTCCTCCTGAGCTCCATGAAGAGTTCCCTGTTCAGCCAAGCTGGTCTTCTGCCCCGCTTGCTTGACTTATGACACAGTGGAATTGCCTGCTCCTGTGCTTTTAAAAGGTGGTTCTTGAAAACTGACCAGCACTCATGGACTCTCTCAAAAGCCCTCAAAAGCAGATTCCCAGGGTACTCTACTAAATAGTTCCCCGAATAGCTTAAAGTTTGCTCTCCTGAAGTCCAGGGTAGCAACTCTGCTGTCCTTTTTTCTCATTACACTGAAAATTTTAAACTCAACCCTTTCATGATCACTGTGGCCAAGACAGCCACCTACCATCACATCTCCCACAAGTCCTTCTCTATTCACAAATAGCAAGTCTAGGAGGGCATCTTTCCTAGTTGGCTCACTGAGTACCTGTGACAAGAAGTTATCTCCTGCAAACTTCAAGAATTTCCAAGACCTGCTCGTCACAGCAGTATGATATTCCCAGTTGATGTCTGGGGAGTTGGAATCTCCCATAAGGACAAGGGCTACCGATCCAGAAATTTCTCCTAATTGCCTATAGAATAACTCATCAGTGCTAACATCCTGGCTGGGTGATTGATAGTAGACACTCACTACAACATCTCCTTTGTTTTCCATCCCCCTAATCCTCACCCAGAGGCTCTCAACCACATCATCCCTAACTGTGAGGGCTGTACAATCAAACCTCTCCCTTACATACAGTGCAACTCCTCCACCTCGCCTGCCCTGCCTATCCCTCCCGAACAGCCTGTAGCCCTCCATCCCAGCACTCCAGTTGTGGGACTCCTTCCACCAAGTCTCACTAATACCAATGATATCATAGTTCTGGGAACTGACCAATGCTTCCAGTTCACCCTGTTTGTTTCTCATACTGCGTGCATTGATGTACAAGCATTTCAGACATGCTCCTGAGCCCTCTGTGCTCCCAGGAGCAGAGTAAATGTTCCCACTAGCATTGCCACCCTCAGGCGATGCCATGCCAACCCTTGGCTTACCTACTGCAATCCTGATGGTATCCCCTTCCCCCACTGATTCTAGTTTAAAGCCCTCTCGAGCAGCCCTGCCAGCTTACGCCCAAAGACGTGTTTTCCCTATCGGGACAGGTGGATCTCGTCAGGCCCCAGCATACTTTGTCTCTACAAGGCCCTTTCATGGTTCAAAACCCCAAAGTTTTGGCACAGGTACCGCTCCTGGAGCCAAGTATTAATATCCTGGGCTCGCCTGTTTCTTCCAAAGTCTCCCTCCATTACTGGGAGGATTGAGGAAAACACTATCTGTGCTCCCGAATTTTTTAGCATTCTTCCCAGGGCTCTGAAGTCTCTTTTGATTGACCTCAGACTTTTTGTTGTGACATCATTTGTACCCACGTGAAAGAGTTCAATAATAGAAAGCTATTTGTCAGAATAATTAACATTTGATTTTGTATTTTTGTTTTGTGGCCCTTAATTAGGGGAAAACAATAAAACAAAATCATGAATTTCAGTATTTGAAATTAGGGATGTGTCGTGGTTTAACCCCAGTCAGTAGCCAAGCACCACACAGGCGCTCCCTCACTCCCTGCCCCACCCGCTCCCAGTGGGATGGGGAGGAGAATCAGGAAAGAAGGTAGAACTCGTGGGTTGAGATAAGAACAGTTTAATAACTAAAGTGAAATATAATACTACTAATAATAATGAAATATAATAATAATAATAGTAATGAAAAGGAATATAACCAAAAAAATAAGAGGAAAAAAAAGGAAAAAAACCTAGTGATGCACAATGCAATTGCTCACCACCCGCTGACCAATGCCAGAGCAGCGATCCGCCCCTCCCGGCCAACTCCCCCTGTTTATATACTGGGCATGACGTTCCATGGTATGGAATACCCCTTTGGCTAGTTCGGGTCAGCTGCCCCGGCTCTGCTCCCTCCCAGCTTCTTGCACACCTGCTTGCTGGCAGAGCATGGGAAACTGAAAAGTCCTTGGCTTAAGATAAGCGCTACTTAGCAACAGCTAAAACATCAGCATGATGAAGGAGAAGAAGAAGAAATCATTCTTCAGAAGATATCATTCCTCAGAAAATAACCAAAACCAAATTGTTTTGTGGCATACTGAAACCAGAGCTGACTTTATGCAGCAGATGTTCATCTAGCCATACATGTAGATGATTTCATAGATGGGGCAACTGTTCTCACCAGTCACACACATTGCTTTTTTTTCTCCAGCACTGAATCATCATCTCTCCTTGACTGCATTTTTTTTTAAATGGAGAAAGTAGAGCACTGTTTAAGAAACACAGATACCTAGAAATATTAAGCAGCTTGTGGTGCTGAAGGTCAAAATTACTATCTTCCTTGTTGTGGAGATGGGAGAACACACTGTGTCTGGTACACTGTGATATTGTGCTATCATGAAACGATACTTTCTACAATCCTCTCTTAAATTTCAGGCCTCATCTCTGTCATCTTATGGTGCTTTCCCCCACTACAGTTATTGCAGAGGTGTATAAAAATGGCACTTTAACATTGCAGGAGGTTCCTAAATCATTCATGCCATTATACCAGTAGCCGCCCACTGAAACTGTCTCTAAAATATTGGTTACTGACATGGTGGTTAGATTTGCAGAAAATACAATCAACTTAAACAGGCCATGGCTTGTGCATGTTCAAAGCTCCTTTGTATCGATATGAACTACTTCACAAGTTTGCTATAGGCCAAACTGTGAATAGAACCAGTGGAATTTGTATATATATAATATATAGATATGGTCTAAGCAAGGCTTGGTTTGGACAGGGTGTGTTGGCTTTGCAGCCAGATGTAGAAATCTATTTCCACCATCACAGCTGTTTCTTTTCTCCAACTTCTTCCCTCTGGTATGGACTACATGCTGGCTTTTTCCAGCTAAGCATTTCCTTGCAGTGCTTCGTTCCTAGTCAGCTGTGCCTTATTAAAAAATAAAGCTGTGTTGAGGATGCTGCTTGGCAGCATCGCATCTCGCTGCATGTCCGATGTGCCACTTCCAAGCCACAGTGTGGCACTCAGCAGGAAGTCCCATGACCCCCAGTACTGCACACCATTCAAAATCTGTAATTGTTCAGGCTTTAAAAAATAAAAATCTTCTGGCTAGTGCTCCTCGCACATGCCAAACAGCTTAGGCCTCCTCATAAAATTGTGTCCAAGACAATGTTCAGTTTTGTCTGTGCAGTAGCAGCTCTCTGCTCCATAACAGCAGCATGTTGCTCTCAAAGTGAACCCCATATGATTTTAGGAAACATATGTCAGTCCTTGACAAAGAGGAGCTTGTTTCTTGGAGACTTTTTTTGTCCAGCAATGTCCAATTGTGTATAGCACAAGTTACTGCAGCTTCAACAGCAAACACAGATGGATAGTAATGCCCAGTACATTGGTCTGAGCATTTTACAAAAGGAAATAGAAACCTCTGGCATCCATGCAAGGGTGATGATCAGATATTTAAATAGAACCACCCACCTGAATAGAAATGCTCACCTGATATTACCCTAAAGAGTGTATAAAGTTTTTTAATTCAAAAGTTTAAAACTATGTTATTCAGAGCTATGCATGTATTGTACAAAGGGACAAGATGTAGAAATATGTCAGGTAAACAAGTGTCATGGTTTAACTCCAGCCGGCAACTAAGCACCACACAGCCGCTCACTCCTCCCCCCTCCAGTGGGATGGGGAGGAGGATCGGGAAAAAAAGTAAAACTCGTGGGTTGAGATAAGAACAGTTTAATAACTAAAGTAAAATATAATGCTAACAATAATAATAATAATTTAAAAATATTATAATAATAATAAAAAATGTAATGAAAAGGAATATAACAAAAAAAAGAGAGAGAAATAAAACCCAAGAAAAGACAAGTGATGCACAATGCAATTGCTCACCACCCGCTGACCGATGCCAGAGCCGCGATCCACCCCTCCCGGCCAACTCCCCCCAGTTTATGTACTGGGCATGACGTTCCATGGTATGGAATAGCCCTTTGGCTAGTTCGGGTCAGCTGCCCCGGCTCTGCTCCCTCCCAGCTTCTCGCACACCTGCTTGCTGGCAGAGCATGGGAAACTGAAAAGCCCTTGGCTTAAGATAAGTGCTACTTAGCAACAACTAAAACATCAGAGTGTTATCAACAGTGTTCTCACACTAAATCCAAAACCCAGCACTGTACCAGCTACTAAGAAGAGAGTTAACTCTGTCCCAGCCAAAACCAGGACAACAAGCTCCCAGGGAACTTGTGCTGCTGGCCTCAAGTGCTATGGAGATTTTTCTAGCTGTGTATTGGCGGCTAATCTGCTGCTTCCTGAAGTCAAGGGGTGACTTGCAGGTTGCAGCCTTTGTGAAGTTTGCTGTGAACCTGCTAGGAAGCTGTATACAAGTGACTGCCTCAGATCTGGAGCAACATATAGATATTTTCATGATAACTGGCTAAGTTTCATGTCTGATTCCCTTTCCCTGAAAGCCCTGCTGGTGAGCCATGACAGTAACTACATATAGATCACCTTCAGACTTGCCTAAAAGATGAGTATGTGTTGAATTTGCAGTGAGGGATATCAGGAACAGAAATACAGAAATGTACTTCTTAAGAAGAAACTACAAATGCCAAATTGGCTTGGCTCCAAAGTTCAGTCTACAATAAATAAGAATACCAACAACTTCACCAGCAGTGAAGTAAGAGTAATCAAGAACTAGTTTATGGCTGCCCAACCCATAGAGTATCTGCTCTAATCAACCCATAATAAAAGCCTTGGTGCTGGGCTTCACAATAGAAAATTGGAACTCATTCTGTTCAAATGTGAAACACTCACTGGTTCAGCCCACAGCAAGTATTAAACACACATGATTTTCAAGTGGATGAGGCCTGGTCCTCTGCATAGATCATGACCATTTCAAATACTAATATAGAGCACCTCTGCTGCAACAGTTTATACTTGCATCTAATATAGTCCAGATGAGTAGAAAACAGTTTGTGCTGACACAGTGTTCACTATGTAAATCCCTATGAACAGCTAAAGTATGAAAACTGGCAATATTCTACAGACATGATCACCACAGGGATATGTATGGAGGGCAACTAAAACCACATCTCATTGACATGAAGTTAGTTTTCACAGGGTTTATTAGACTGAGATGTAAAGAGAGGTATACAATCTTGAAAAGATTATTCTTCGCTCTTCAACCATCAAGTGTCCTTGAAGTTAAACCCTGATATATGCTATGATACGGAGGAGCCTGATTTCAGTTCTTCCACTGAGAAAGTGTGGCCTTTGCTCTTTAGAGTCCAGGAATGAAGTAAAAGTTATTCACAAGTATGTGTGCTGAACAGTAGCAGAGCACATTCCTGGCTAACAGGTCATAGGGGAACCTGTGGATATCCCTCATCAAAAGATTTTACCTGTTGTAATAATGAAGTTCCCTGTAATGTATATTTCAGAGTTACTGAATTCTGCAAAGAGAAACATAAGCCCTTGTTTCTTTCTGCTGCACCCTGTATAGCATAAGGCACATAAAAAAGACTCCATATGAACAGTCAGTTAAATATTGGTTTGGTTTGTAGACTCAGTCAGGGCACAAGCTTTGACAGAGTTTGTTATGGAAAACTGTTCTGTGACAAACATTTGACTTTTATTTATTAAGATAGATTTATTCTTATTTGTTGCAAACAGAGAAAGAAAGAAGGAGATGGAACAGAACATGAGAAAAAAATCCTTTTATGCTGCTGTTAATCTGTAATTTTCACTAGAATAATACAGAAAATGGTATTTCTACATCTGGTGATATGGTTTATTACTAATGGTGATTTTTTTTTTTTTCAGAATGCCTATGGCTAATTCTTTTCAAATTACAGAAGGATATGGGCAAGACTTATGATTAGAATAAACTGAGTGAATTTGAGTCATGAAGCACAGCTGAGAAAAGTGCATATGAAAAGAATATCCCAATTCCATGCTGAGAAAATTTAACTGAAAACTAGATTATCTTGTCCCATCATCTGAGGTCAGGTTGTATGGTAAACACCCCTAGTGCTCGTCTGCCCACCGCTTGGTGGCATATGGATCTCCTATACACTGTCTTTGATATTTTTGCTCCAGGCTCTTCCTGCACTCCAAAGACTAAACTGGTTCTCACAGTCAACTTCTCTGTCTTCCGTAACTTGCCCAAAGTAGTGGCATTATTCAGTCTCATTTAGTCCAGCCCCATTAATCTGTGTGTCCAGTTTCCTTCTGGCACCTTTGCTGACCTTCATAATCTCTGTTTACTCATGCTCCTCCTATGCCTGTTTCCTTGTTTTACTACCATCAATTTGCTACTTCCTCTACTTTATTTTTAATTACCTCTTTGCCATGTCATCTTCATGCAGGAGTTCCTGCCCTCCTTTTCCCATTAGATTCTTCTGATGTGGGCTGTCAGTATACTGACCATAATAGCCTACAGTGTGATCTTTTAGATCAAAGAGGCTATGTTTCTATTTGAGTGACTATTTGCAGATCTACATAATGCATTTACTAGAGACACCTGTCTTTAGACCCTTCATAGTTCCCCATTGTCTTAGTGACCTTAATAATGTCACATCTCTCTAATAGAAATCCTGAAATTAACTAGTTGGTACTTCTCTATTAATACTAAATGACAAACATAACATCTTTCAAAAATGGACTCGCAGATGTGTGTTTTTTGAGAGTAATGATTGGAGAAGATATTACAGAGCAATACCCAAAATATGAAATAAAAAGGGTGAAGAGCTAGCAGAACTTGCACATTATATGATGACTTAGGATTCTACCCTCTTGCTGCACAAAACAACAAAACTAGAGGAAAACAGAGGAAAATCAGCCTTTGATGAAGTTGGAGCCTGATTCGCAAATCAACCAAATGCTTAAATTGGCATTAAAAGCTGAGTGGAAGCCATAGAAGGAACTTGAATGATAGCTTAATTTGATTATCTTGGCCTGAGTCAGAGAGAGGGTAGACAGCCATGATAGGTGTTAGAGCCCAAACACTATCTTCATATTACAGTGATCCAGCATAGAAATAACTACAATAAGAATCTCCTGATGGACAGGTTCCTCACAAACAGAAAGGGATGACTTTTTTTAGCACACTGAAGTTGGAAGAAGGCATTTTTGGGGTCCTTGTGTGGTATGCAGAATGCCAGGGTCTCCCACTGTTTTGATTGAGGGCTGCATGCCTTTCAGCTGAACCTCCTTCGAAGTATTTCTCCTGTCTGATTCAGCTCACACCAGTTGTTCTTCAGCCAAGACCCAATTTGCTGTAGGCAGGATAATGTTTTAGATGTGGTCATGATTAAATTAGTTGAAAATCTATAGGTGGACACTAAATCCATGCCACTCATATGAATATTGTGAGATGGTATACAGAGGTTGTCCTGATTTCGGCTAGGACAGAGTTAATTTTCTTCCTAGTAGCTGGTATAGTGCTGTGTTTTGGATTTAGTAGGAAAAGAATGTTGATAACACACTGATGTTTTTAGTTGTTGCTAAGTAGTGTTTATCCTAAGTCAAGGATTTCTCAGCTTCTCATGCCCAGCCAGCAAGAAGGCTGGAGGGGCACAAGAAGCTGGGAGGGGACACCGTCAGGACAGCTGACCCAAACTGGCCAAAGGGATATTCCATACCATATGACATCATGCCCAGTATATAAACTGGGGGGAGTTGGCTGGGAGGGGTGGATTGCGGCTCAGGAACTAACTGGGCATCGGTCGGTGAGTGGTGAGCAATTGCATTGGGCATCACTTGCTTTGTATAGTCTAATTCTTTTAGTATTACTATTGTCATATTATTATTATTATCATCATTATCATTGTTTTTCATTCCTTTCTGTCCTATTAAACTGTCTTTATCTCAACCCACGAGGTTTTTTTCCCTGATTCTCTCCCCCATCCCACTGGAGGGGGGAGTGAGCGAGCGGCTGCGTGGTGCTTAGTTGCCGGCTGGGGTTAAACCACGACAAGGTAGAACTTCAAAAGGAAGGACTTTTCAAGAGAGAAAGTTACCCTTGCTGTTCTCCCAGTCTTGTTGGAGAGAAAACATCAGAGTGACCCTGGTGTAGGGGTATCTACTTCCACTGCATCTTGCAGCTGTATCAAATTCAGCCCATGCAATGCTACAGCTGTGCACATCTGGACAATACTGATCTCAAAGACCAAGATGAAGAATTTGAGAACTAGGAACAAAACGTCCTCTGTTAAGTTATCTTGCTTGATGAGGAAAAGATGAGGAAAGCCTCAATTCTGACAGTCTTCAGAAACACAAACAACTCTCCTCATTGAGACAGCCATTTTTGTCATAAATGTTTCATTTCAAATACATCTGTCCTGGTTTCGGCTGGGACAGAGTTAACTTTCTTTTTAGTAGCTGGTACAGTGCTGTGTTTTGGATTTAGTGTGAGAATGATGTTGATAACACTCTGATGTTTTAGTTGTTGCTAAGTAGCGCTTATCTTCAGCCAAGGGCTTTTCAGTTTCCCATGCTCTGCCAGCAAGCAGGTGTGCAAGAAGCTGGGAGGGAGCACAGCCGGGGCAGCTGACCCGAACTAGCCAAAGGGGTATTCCATACCATGGAACGTCATGCCCAGTATATAAACAGGGGGGAGCTGGCCGGGCGGCGCGGATCGCGGTTCAGGAACTAACTGGGCATCGGTCAGCGGGTGGTGAGCAATTGCATTGTGCATCACTGGTTTTTTTTCCTCCCCCCCCCTTCTTTTTGTTGCATTCCTTTTCATTACTATTATTATTATATTTCATTATTACTATTGTTAGTATTATATTTTACTTTAGTTATTAAACTGTTCTTATCTCAACCCACGAGTTTTACTTTTTTTTTCCTTTGCTTTCCTCCTCCTCACCCCACTGGGAGGGGGAGGGGGAAACGGCTGCATGGTGCTGAGTTGCTGACTGGGGTTAAACCACGACAACATCTTTTCATTGACAAACTCTAAAAACTTCTTCTCTCCCCAACAAAATATTTCTGACCTGAAAAAAGAAGAGCCTGAAAATCCTGAGTCCTGCAGTCCATTAGGGATTTTGTTATTGCCACTGATGTTACCTGGGAGGTACTCAGATACTAGTGATAAGCAGCAATGCAAATAACTAGTTAGCCATGGATGACTGCAAGTGTGGGAAATATTACCATCAAGTGGAAGATTTCTGTTCCCCCCCACCCCAGCAGAGAGACAATGTAACAATGATCACTTTTTCATTCATTTTTCCAATCACAGCTAACACAATCAGTAAAATAAAATCGAAAGTGGTAAGAGTGGAAGGAAAGGGAGAGAGAAATGTGTCAAATTACTTAGCTAGGAACTGAATCCTTGTACATTCCTGAGATGGTCCAAATCCAAAACCTCAAATCTGAACACCCTCAGACCTTGGAAAAATAAGAATCTGTATGTGAACTTTGTGGCTTAGCCCCTCTCTAACACTCAGCCTACCTCATGAGTCACAGATGCAAGAAAGTACAGTAGAATCATAACATTGCCTACAATATCTTAAAAGAAAATAAATGAATCAGTTAAACTAAAAAGAAAAACAGGTGAGACAGACTTATTCTCTTCTGGGTTTCCTCTGTGTCAAATCTTGCTTTGAAATAAAGGGCATGAGAATAAGTTCAGTTTGTCAGAGCAAGCAGAACCTTGTTGTTATTCTCAAAAAGACAAGGATGCAAGCACATAACACTTTTTAAAAATGTATAGCAAATACCTTTTGGGGGAGTGGGTTATTTTTCAATGAGAAACAAGAACAAAGAAAGCAAATCACAGAATGCTGAGAGTTTCATTTCTTTAACCTGCATAATGTTTTCCATGACCTTATTTTCCTAATTCAAGAGTTCTGGTGCCCCTAATTCATAACATTAAATAGCAAACTGAGGGCAGGTTTGTGTGAGACAAACTAACTTGAGCAACATAACTCATAATTATGAATGTTTGTGAGATACTTTAATGCATGGGAAGGCCCTATTCTCTCTGCCTGCAAAGTATTCCTCTAATGTCAAATGGCCCAGGCCTGAAGTCTTTGCCCATGTTATACCCTGCCCTTATTCATGACAAGCACAATGAAGCTTAGCATTCCTGCAGGGTAAGAGTCAGTCTCTCGTCAGCACAAGCATTTTGAGTGGGAAGTACTAAACAATCATTGACGGTATTGCAACAGGGTGTGCTGTAAATGTGCAGTGGAGCTGGTCAGAAATTTTCTAGTGGAACATTATCTCCATCCTGAAATGCTGATTAATCAAAATCAGAACATTCTGTGGGAATGTGTCTGTTTTAACAAATCTTCTGACAAAACACAGGCATGTTTCCAAACTTGCCTGCCAGGCAGGTTTCAGTCAAAAGCCTGCCTGGTTTCATGCCAGCTTGACAACCTAGCTCCTTAGCAGTCTGCCCAGCAGTCTGCTGAAGAGACAAAATGCCAGGCCTTCAGACTTTCCATTGCTGGGGCAGTCTATTGAACAAAGTGCTTCAGCACTGGGGGACCCTGGACTTCCAGGCACTTCATCACAAAACTGCACTTATCAGACTCAACAGCAGGCAAGACCAGAGCTGCTACAAAGGAAGGGTAAGAAAGATGGTTGCCTGGGACCTCTGTAAGGGAAGCATTAAATAGGGGGTGAGGAGAAGACTTCAAGAAGGACAGCATAAGGTCCATTTCCTTTTGCCCTGGTTAGTCCTGGAACTAACCCTATTTTGGAGGAGTTTCAGTTCTGGATCTAATACATAGTGGGGGGGGAACACTAAATTGGCTCAATTATCTGAAGACTCCCATCCATCAAAATGTCTGGGTATGCATAGAAGTGTTTCAACTTTTTTTTCTAGACTCAGTTTAACTTCTTTCTGTGCTGAGGAGCCCCTTTTCTGTCACATAGTGGGCTTGTAACCATGCCCAGTTTACTGTGTGTGTATTGCAGAGTGGCTGTATTGCATGTGGATAGTAGACCAAGTTCTTCCCAGAAGCAGTGGGCTCACTGAGCACCTGCTACACTAGAAAGGTCTGCAATTGCCTGAGGAAACAGCATGAGTGTTGGTGACAATTCAAACAACCTGTTCCTAGCAGTCTTTTTTTCTCCAAAGGACAACTCAAGAATATACAAGGGAATAGGATGTATATTGGGTGAGACATTCTGGAAGTGGTAGTCTAACCTTATTTGCAACTTTGGGGCCTCCTTCATTGTGTAAAACGGATGTGTTTTTGTCATGTAACAGAAGAGAACCTGAAGAAACTCCATAAAAGCTGGTGGGTAGAAGTGGGCTTCTGTCAGTGCTCGAACTATTCACCTCCCCATCACCTGCTGCCAGCTTGTTCCCAAGTTGTCCCCAGGAAAGAGACCCTCTGGGAATACACCATCACAAATTGTGCTAGCAGGTCGTGTGTGGCCTGGGGAAGGAATGAAGGCTGAGTATCTGAGACTTAGAAAATGGTCCTGCTAAACACTTTTTGTCCTTTCTTTTTAGCAGGTTTTGTTGGGTTTTTTTCTATTCTGTAAGGGAACAGATTTTATTCTAACAATAATATCTGAGGAACAAGTACACAAAAATCATAATTTGGGGATTTGGATGAAAAGTGCTCTTAATTATTTTATTGTATTCCTGCTATTGGCCACTGTAACTAACACTAGTTCACCTCCATGAGAATGGTTGACAGAAATCTAAAAAAGTTTTTTAGTAGGGAATAATATCTAACTCTGGAAGGAATTATCTATGCCAATTCTCCTAACACTCAATAACTTTCTCATACAGCTAATTAGCCCAAGCAGAGTTTAGCTCAAGTACACTAGTAGGACTACAGCTGCACCCACTACCACTTAGTATCAAAACTGTCTTCATAAGCTAGCTCATATAGCTCAAGATGGTGTGTGTTGTGCTTTCTAGACATAGCCTCAGTTTTAATGGGAAAAGGTTCATGTTTGAGAAGATTATCTGTACCAATGAAATAACATTTTTCTTCTCACACATGCTTTGAGCCAAACACAAGTAAAAACATGGGGCCTTGCCCTTAAAACTCGCTATGGAGCCGAATTCTAGACTTATTTATACTAATTGCAAGGAGAGCATTTGAGATTTGGCCTAGTAAAGAGAAACAATCTCTTATTCTTTCCATGTTTATTCACTGTTAAATGTTCTCAGGGAATCTTGCTTCACCATCCCTTATTTTCCTCAGATTTTTCCTATGGGTATTTGATAGATGTGGTGGGTTGACCCTGGCTGGATGCCAGACACCCACCAAAGCTGCTCTATCACTCCCCCTCCTCAACTGGACAGGGGAGAGAAAATATAATGAAAGGCTCGTGGGTTGAGATAAGGACAGGGAGATCACTCACCAATTACCGTCACGGGCAAAACAGACTCAACTTGGGGAAAAATTAGTTTAATTTATTACTAGTCAAATCAGAGCAGGATAATGAGAAATAAAACCAAATCTTGAAACACCTTCCCCCCACCCCTCCCTTCTTCCCAGGCTTAACTTCACTCCCGATTTTCTCTACCTCCTCCCCCCGAGCGGCACAGGGGGACGGGGAATGGGGGTTGGGGTCAGTTCATCACACGTTGTTTCTGCCACTCCTTCCTCCTCAAGGGGAGGACTCCTCACACTCTTCCCCTGCTCCAGCGTGGGGTCCCTCCCATGGGAGACAGTCCTTCACGAACTTCTCCAACGTGAGTCCTTCCCACGGGCTACAGTTCTTCACGAACTGCTCCAGCATGGGCCCCTTCCACAGGGTGCAGTCCTTCAGGAACAGACTGCTCCAGCATGGGTCCCCCGTGGGGTCACAAGTCCTGCCAGCAAACCTGCTTCAGCATGGGCTCCTCTCTCCATGGGTCCACGGGTCCGCAGGTCCTGCCAGGAGCCTGCTCCAGCATGGGCTTCCCACGGGGTCACAGCGTCCTTCAGGCATCCACCTGCTCCGGCGTGGGGTCCTCCATGGGCTGCAGGTGGATATCTGCTCCACCGTGGACCTCCATGGGCTGCAGGGGGACAGCCTGCCTCACCATGGTCTTCACCAGGGGCTGCAGGGGAATCTCTCTGCTCCGGTGCCTGGAGCACCTCCTCCCCCTCCTTCTTCCCTGACCTTGGTGTCTGCAGAGTTGTTTCTCTCACATAGTCTCACTCCTCTCTCTGGCTGCAACTGCTACTCCCCTGTAACTTCTTCTCCCTTTCTTAAATATGTTATCCCAGAGGCGCTACCACTGTTGCTGATGGGCTCGGCCTTGGCCAGCGGCGGGTCATAGGGGAAGCTTCTAGCAGCTTCTCACAGAAGCCACCCCTGTAGCCCCCCCACTACCAAAACCTTGTCACGCAAACCCAATACAATAGAATATTCAATTTCTGGATCTCTTTTGTATTACTGGTCACTAGCAGTGAAAACCTGGTCCCCTTGACCTAATTCTGGACCACGGTTCTCTCATTGCTCTAAGAAGTTTGCAGTTAGTTTCACACCTCAAACAATCCCATGCAGCCAGCTCCCCTCAACTCTGTCCTCCCTATCTGATTTCTCCTTCTCTGTTTGAACATGAGGAGAGGCAGCTCAGGAGTTAATTTAACAAATCTCAAGAATGTTCTCCTATAGGATGTGTCATCACTAGTAGAGATAAGGGACAGATTCAGTCATGCTCTGAAGGGAAGTTGGGTGGCTTGCAAGGGTATGTGCCATGTGCAGGCAGTAATAATGGGGCAACAGGGAAAAAGCCTCAGTCCCTTTAGTTTGTTACCCCATTCCTCTTTGTCAGCTTTCAGAGTTAATTCAAATAATCTCTCAAGTTTTTCTAACATAAAATTATTTCACTGGAATATTGGATGACTAGCAACACTAGGTAAAGCTAGCTTGCCACTAACACTACAGGCTTTTTAAACCATCGTTTGACATAATGTACTATTTCAAACTTTTGCTCTGTGTTTCGGCAAGCTCAATTTAAGAACAAGATTACAGTCAAACAATGTTTTTCTGTGTTGCTATGACTTGTGTTAGCAGCAGTTCTGGAGAGAAGATACTTGTAACTCTTTAAGTGTTACAACCACATAGATATATGGAACACTCAATCAGGATTTGCTTTTCTCTAGTTCCACTTGAATTTCCTAATAGATTTTATCCATGCTTACCTGTTTTAACATAAGACGTGTACTGAATATTGTTTAGGAACTGGTGTTTATGCATGAAGAATATGAGTCTGGTAGTCAAAATAGATTAATGTACTATACTTCCATCTTCTGTCTGAAGGAAAGGCATAGGCATTAACAATTAGGATACCTCTAAAATAGCTTTGTTTGCAGACTACTGATGCTGACTGGCTTCATTGGACTACATATTCTCCAATTCCACTCTCTTACTACATTCGGATCTTTTTTGCATTTGATATTTGTTTCTTACATGAAAGGCAATGAAGAAAACAGTTACTGTGTAAGTCTCCATCATACTTATTTTTAAGGAACTATTTTTGAGCTAGCTAATAAGCACCTTTTTACATGTGATGCTGTATGAAGGAATCAGGGTTGATCAGGGCAGAATGAATACAACATGTTTCCACAAATTCACAACAGCTATCTATTCAACTCAGATAAGACAGAATGTTATTTAGGGTTGGGTCCAGTCTTCTCAATGCATAAACTATCTTTGAAGTAGTGAAACACAGATGTTCTGATCGCTTAGCTATATAAGGCAGGCTCACTTTTGCTCTTTTTTTCTGATCTGGTGATCTGGTGACTTTTTAATGCTTTTTCTGCATATTAAGTCACTTTCAATGCATCCTCTTGACACGTGTCAATTTTAGAACTTTGTAGCCCAAGAGTTAGAAAGTCTCCAGTCTCCAAATGAGAGTTTGTACCAATAGGTAGTTGGTAGAAATATTTCAAAATGTCTATCAGATAAAGCCCAGCTCAGGACTCAGGTAGAGGAATGCCGCATTTCTAGGGCCTACTTAGACTTATCTGCAAGAAGGGCACATCCCTGCTGCATGTACAGCAGAAAAACTTTGGTTGTCTGAGCATGTTAAGGAAAAAAAGAATGGTAGCAATGCTATTTCTGATCCTCTGAGGTTACCAAGTAGCTGAGCAGAGAATTTCAGGAGCACAAGTTTGAATTGAGCCATCTACATGACTTTAAATGATGAGGTCCATGTGAAAATTGCTGTTGAACAGCCAGAAGCATGCTTTTCTGCTTCCCTACTGTTTTTCACCAGGAGGTGCTGGTCTGTTATGATCCCAGTAAAAAAGGCACTCAGACTCTGTAAGGTATCATTTAAAATGCTGTTTATTAGAGCTAATACTATAAGGAGAGAATAGTATAGATAATCTTACGTCCCTTTAGATGCTGGGAACCCTGAGTGGTGTAGCATTGAATGGGCCTCCAATCCACATGCAGCACACCGGGCAGACCCTGTCCATATGTCCCGGTTTCGTCTGGGATAGAGTTAATTTTCTTCTTAGTAGCTGGTACAGTGCTGGGTTTTGGATTTAGTGTGAGAATAATGTTGATAACACTCTGATGTTTTAGTTGTTGCTAAGTAGCGCTTATCTTAAGCCAAGGGCTTTTCAGCTTCCCATGCTCTGCCAGCAAGCAGGTGTGCAAGAAGCTGGGAGGGAGCAGAGCCAGGGCAGCTGACCCGAACTAGCCAAAGGGGTATTCCATACCATGGAACGTCATGCCCAGTATATAAACAGGGGGGAGCTGGCCGGGAGGGGCGGATCGTGGCTCTGGCATTGGTCAGCAGGTGGTGAGCAATTGCATTGTGCATCACTGGTTTGTTTTTTTTTTTCCTTTTTTTCCCTCTTCTTTTTTTTGTTATATTCCTTTTCATTACTATTATTATTATTATTATATTTCATTATTATTATTGTTAGTATTATATTTTACTTTAGTTATTAAACCGTTCATATCTCAACCCACGAGTTCTGCCTTCTTTCCCGATTCTCCTCCCCATCCCACTGGAAGCGGGGGGGTGGGGAGTGAGGGAGCGGCTGCGTGGTGCTTAGCTGCTGGCTGGGGTTAAACCACGACACCACAGAAGAGGTTCTCCCATTTCAGTCATTCGAGCTATTATATAATTTTTCTTACAAGAAAAAAACCTCTATTCATAAAGGATGTTTGCCTGAGAACTTGTTGCTGCACTTTTAGATAAAGGCAAGGCCACGCAGGTGGCGTAGTCGCTGGTACCGAGTGGGAGCTGCCTGCAGGCTCCTCTGTGACAATGAGCTGGCTGAGTTTATCCTGTGGCCAAGGTATTTGTGCAGCACAACACAGGCCTGAAGGCTCACTCCCGTTAGATCGGGGAGTTAGACCACTAACTCCCCGATGTACAATGGTTTCTCAGTCAGGATCACTACACCTGCTAAGGGTGTTTTCCAAGCTGTCTACAGTCCTTGAGAGTGAGAGTCTAACACTAAGAATTAGACTCAGTTCTTTCACAAGGCTATAATTAGCCTGCCAACAGTGCATGCACCACTTCAACATACAATAACCATAAAAACGTCACACAAAGATCTCCTGCACGGAACAAAGATGACTTCTTGTCTTTCTGCTAATCATTGCTGTGTGACAATCTTTTTATTAATGTCTTTAAGTTTACTACTTAATTTTCACTTCAGTAGAACACATTTACAAAGTATTTTGCAAAGCATAGAGGCTTCAACAAATGACTGATAATTAGTGTCATAGAAGAGCCAATTGCTCAATATTTTAATACATATTTTACTATTCTTAGTTGTTATGGTGGCTGTACATCACATCATGTGATGTTTGCTCTCAGCATCATTCCTCAAAGCATAATGCCATAGGAAAATGTCTGTCCTCAGTGTCTGTCTGTCTTCAGTGGTCAAGCATAATAGGCTTCCAAACATTTTGGTGAAAATCAAGTGAGATATATTTATTATAGATTTTGTACTATCACTTGAGTAAGGATTACTCACAAATGTAATACCATAAAAGGCAATGGGAAGACTAATGTCAACAAAGATTAAATGGCACAATCACGTCTCAAATGTACGTAAGAAATTACTGCAAAAAACATCTCATTGGCTTTCTTTACACATCTCTCACCTTGGAGTATGACAAATGAAGTGGGAAAGTAAATGAATGGCCATATCTAAAAAACTGTATCTAAGATTTTCCTTTCCCTTGTCATGGCTTTGCAGGATACCAAGAGGTGAAGTTTTTGGCCTGTGTCGTCATTTTTGCATAATCCCATTTAGATGACTAATTGAATCAGGCATGTGTTAATGTTGTCATTTGAGTAACTTTCATGCAAGGCAATTTCATGTTGTTTTGGAGATAAGATCGCTCATATCCATGGGGACAGAAAACAGTATCTTAAAGGGAAAAATGTGAAAGTGTTTTTTTCTGCTTCAGTGTCAGAAAGCTTAATTTGCTGAGGCTTTAGACTAGAACCACTGTCAGTAATTGCTTCAGTTGCTGTAGACCAGGAGAGCCTCTAGTCACTAGGGACTTTCAGGCCCTCTATAGCAGAAACGGTCTGTCTTCTTCTCAAGAAATCATCATTTCACATCACAAATCCTGCAAATTATTAGCCTCATTTTATTAAAATTATTCAAATATCATCAATAAGGCAACTCTGAGTAACTAAAAATTTCAAATCTCCCTGGTCCTTGGAAACTTCTGAACAAGGTATAGGGAAGCTGGAACTCAGCGAAGCTGAAACTTAGCACACTGTCTGGTGAGCTCTTTTTGCCGGGAGCTGAAAATGGGTGTTCCTGATGATATTGTAAGGTCAGTTTTCTCCCTTCTGTGCTGTTGGCCATGAGAAATTGCTGATCTACCTGTGTACCTGTGTGTGATCTACCTTCTTTCAATCATGTTCAAGTGTAATGTGTGCTGTTCCTTTTTGAACGTTGCAGGGTGCCTATTGCTTTCCCTTCTCCAGTACTTTTATGTGGTGCACTCCAGATTTCCCACTCATCATTTCTCCTGCTCAGTCACATGTAGAGGAATGCCAGAAGTGATTTTTTCTTGTTGTTGTTGTTGCAGGGATATTCATAGCAGTTCTGCTGTCTATATACTTAATATACACTTCATTAAATGGCACATTTTTACATTCTTGAGGGCTTTCCAGTGATTTTTCAGTCTAATCTTAAAAATGAATGGTGATACATGTTTCTACTTTCCACAGTATTGGCAGCATTACCTCAGAGTTTCAGTAACTGCAGTGTTATTTACATTAGCGGCACGTGCTCATTAATTAAAAGAATCTTTTAGAAAATACTTCTCATCTTTATTGTGTTCAAAATATTCAGGTGAAATCAAATATTTACTTCAATCCTGATGATTTTTCTGTACTCTAGATTCTTTTTAAATCTAAGTAGGGTAATGTGCTAGTTTCCAGTACAGTTTCCACAAATGTTCCTATATGCATGGAAATATTTTGATTAATACTTTGAACTGCAGTCAAATGACCTGCCTCTTTCTTTACTGTATTTTATTTCTAGCTTAGATCTTTATAAAATCACAGCATCACGTATTTTATAGAACTTTCACTACTATTCATCTTGAGCAGGAAGCCCTGAAGGACTTGGTTAGTATTAAACATTTTTGAGTACTGATCACATTAAATATATAAAATGATTGGTGAATATAGTTTTCTCTGACTACATTGTTATGTACTAAATATCCTATGTATATAAAGAATGTAATGCAAGGAAACCAAGGATAATACTAGAAGTCACCATATCTCCAGTTAATTCCAGGGTGTGTATGTATATACATATGCATATGCATATGCATATGTATAAATTCATTAAAATATGTTTCATATATCATGATCTTAAAAAGTATTTTATTCTTATTTCCCTCCAAACTGTATGTTATTTGGAATATTATTTTGTATCGTATGTGGGCTATATTAAAGGCGAGGAATTAAAGCCTTTTCCCTGTGACTGGGACTTTTTTACTATTGACTTCAACTGATTCTGAATTTCAGACTGGGTCAGATTCAGAGCTTACATTACAGAAGACCCAAGATGTGTGGACACAAGTGAATGTAAAGGAGTCAAAGGATGTTAGAGATGACAGACATTGCTTCCTGTTATATTTTTGTTAAATACTTCTCAAATGCCCCTTTTCCAGACCCTCCATTTAGTACTGTGACTCAGTACAGGCTCAGTTATACAAAGCCAAAATCAGATAGCATTAAGAGGGTTTAAGTCATGTGCTAATAAATACAGATGAGTCTAAAGGAGTTGAAGTTAATAGCGTTGTCCAAAAGCAAGTATAAATCCTACCATACTAGAGTCAGCTGAGAATTTAGTTCAAGATCTCCATGACCTACTTCATCCCTCCAGTAGGAAAATTCAGAAGTAGATAATCACAGAAAGATTCTCTTTTTAGAGTTTTCCCTATGTCCTTAGACTCCCTTTGTGCAGAATGCTAACTACAGCTCTCAGCTGTGCTATTTTTTCTGTACCTCAGGAGAGTAGAAAAAATTATGAATATGTTCCTTCAGCCACATCAGCATTCTGCCCTCTATCTCACCTTACCCTTGGATTTACCAAGCACCCACCATAGGGTTTAGAGGGTAAGAGCAGATTTTTCTGCAGAAGGTGTTGACTCTCCTTACTTCTGTAGAGGTAACATGAAATACAGTAGCTTGTCTTTGTTGTGAATCTGGGAAAAAGATCAGGTCCAGATTTACAGCTGATTATAATTAGTAATGAAAGTATAAGCAAATAGGTGAGCAAACTCCATCTGGAGTATTATTTCCAGGACTATACACCCACATAGGAAGGATATTATTGCCTTGGAGACTTCTTTCTATATTTCAATAATCTAAGTTATGAAGGCAGATTTGAGGCACTTGCATTTATTCTTTCTAGAAATGAGATTTTAAGTTGCTAAAAGTATATGCCCAGGATTCATAAAAAATATTTTCCATAGTAAAAACAGAATGTACTTTTCAATTTTAAAAATTGTCTGCAATTTTGAGGTTTTGCTTTAATATTTTTGACAGTCCTGGGGACTCTCACTGCATTATATTAAATACAACATGTATAGTATGGGAAATAATGTGTGCAGGACAAGTTGCCTAAGACTCGACTTAAATAGACCGCCAATATTAATGAGCAAACAGATCTTCAAGCTCATTGCTAGCACTCACTTATGAAATTTCCAATAGCATGTCAATTGTCTTCATGTGTCCACTGGCAAGCAGAACTATGGCAAACAAATTGATCATGCAGCCCCCAAAGGGAGGCAACAGTTGATCTCTCTGACTTGGGCTGCTGATGAATCCCCTTTCTAGTAATGGTGGGCTCTGTAGTCTGTTACCATTATCAAGGCTCTATATTCTACATATTAGAAGATTAGGAGTGGAGAGGGGAAAATCAATGTGAGTAAAGTTTATTAGACTTGCAAAATGAATAACTAAAGGGCATAAATATAAATGAATTCATAGATTTATTGTGGAGAGAAGGTATAGATAAGTATGATAAAAGATCAGGGACAGATAAACTGGAAAGTATTCAATGAACTCATCTGGTTTCTGAATTTGCTTTCTGTTAGGAAAGAATCACAGAATCATACAGAATCACAGAATGGTTGAGGTTGGAAGGGACCTCTGGAGGTCATCTGGTCCAACTTCCCTGCTCAAGCACGGACACCTAGAGCCAGTTGCACAGGACCATGTCCAGGAGGCTTTTGAATATCTCCAAGGAGGGAGACGCCACAACTTCTCTGGGCAACCTATTCCAGTACTCAGTCACCTTCACAGTAAAAAAAGTGTTTCCTGATGCTCAGACAAAACAACCTCCTGCATTTCAGTTTGTGCCCATTGCCTCTTGTCCTGTCACTGGACACCACTGAAAAGAGCCTGGCTCCATCATCTTTACACCCTCCCTTCAGGTATTTATATACATTGATAAGATCCCCCCTGAGCCTTCTCTTCTCTAGGCTAAACAGTCCCAGCTCTCTAAGCCTTTCCTTATAGGAGAGATGCTCTAGTCCGTTTATCATCTTCGTGGCCCTTCACTGGACTCTCTCCAGTATGTCCATGTCTCTCTTGTACAGGGGAGCCCAGAACTGGACACAAGACTCCAGGTGTGGCCTCACCAGTGCTGAGCAGAGGGTAAGAATAACCTCCTTTGACCTGCTGGCAATACTTTGTCTAATGCAGCCCAGGATACCATTAGCTGCCTTTGCGGCAAGGGCACATTGCTGGCTCATGTTCACCTTGGTGTCCACCAGGACCCCCAGGTCCTTTTCTGCCAAGCTGCTTTCCAGCCGGTCAGCCTCCAGCATATACTGGTGCATGGGGTTGTTCCTCCTCAGGACTTTGTACTTCTCCTTGTTGAACTTCATGAGGTTCCTGTCAGCCCAAATACTTTGCTCCAGAGGGCTATCTCCATCGACATATAAATACAGGATGACAGAATAATATAACAGGGCTATCTTAGTGAGGACTGCTATTTTGGTAAGAGCGTTTAACAGGATGAAATCAGGAATCATTTCTGTTCTGGAACTAGAATTTAATAAAGAAAATTTTTCTGTTGTCTTCAGATATCTTATTTGTGGAAGAAAAAAAAGAGATTGATAAACCTGTGAAGAAAAAAATGAGGAAAACATATCACAAAATCAAATGTGTATACATTCAAACACATTCTGAGAGAGTTGGATTTCTTGCTGGCCATGTGTAATTTTCTAAAATGGAGGTTAAACAAGGGTCAAAGCAACACCAGACTCTTCTATTTAGTCTTCCTTTTTTGTAATACTCTGCAAAGAGAAGTATGGTTTGAGGGTTTGGGAGATGTTGAACTGCAGGCAGGCACTCAGTCCCTATCGAGGAATTACCTTGTTAGGGCGAGTAGGATTAAAAGCAATGTGAATGGGTTCTCCAAAATATTTCCTCACTTTTGAGCATTTCAGCACTGGGATGAGAGCAGCGATGAAGTCAGTGGAAGAAATATAGTAAAAACCTTCATCCTTGAAGATCACTAAAAGAAAACACTGGCTGTACTCTCTGATGCGTACAGCATAAGCTTTTGTATTGGCTTTGCGTGACAAGGTTTTGGTAGCGGGGAGGCTACAGGGGTGGCTTCTGTGAGAAGCTGCTAGAAGCTTCCCCTATGTCCGATAAAGTTAATGCCAGCGGGTTCCAAGACGGACCCGCCGCTGGCCAAGGCCGAGCCAATCAGCAACAGTGGTAGCACCTCTGTGGTAACATATTTAAGAAAGGGAAAAGAAGTTACAGGGGAGTAGCAGTTGCAGCCAGAGAGAGAGGAGTGAGAATATGTGAGAGGAACAACTCCGCAGACACCAAGGTCAGGGAAGAAGGAGGGGGAGGAGGTGCTCCAGGCGCCGGAGCAGAGATTCCCCTGCAGCCCATGGTGAAGACCATGGTGAGGCAGGCTGTCCCCCTGCAGCCCATGGAGGTCCACGGTGGAGCAGATATCCACCTGCAGCCCATGGAGGACCCCATGCCGGAGCAGGTGGATGCCTGAAGGACGCTGTGACCCTGTGGGAAGCCTGCGCTGGAGCAGGCTCCTGGCAGGACCTGCGGACCCGTGGACCCATGGAGAGAGGAGCCCACGCTGGAGCAGGTTTGCTGGCAGGACTTGTGACCCCACGGGGGACCCACGCTGGAGCAGTGTGTTCCTGAAGGACTGCACCCCGTGGATGGGACCCATGCTGGAGCAGTTCGTGAAGAACTGCAGCCCGTGGGAAGGACTCCCGTTGGAGAAGTTTCTGGAGGACTGTCTCCCATGGGAGGGACCCCACACTGGAGCAGGGGAAGAGTGTGAGGAGTCCTCCCCTTGAGGAGGAAGGAGCGGCAGAAACAACATGTGATGAACTGACCCAAACCCCCATTCCCTGTCCCCCTGCGCCGCTCAGGGCGGGAGGAGGTAGAGAAAATCGGGAGTAAAGTTAAGCCTGGGAAGAAGGGAGGGGTGGGGGGAAGGTGTTTTTCAAGATTTGGTTTTATTTCTCATTATCCTGCTCTGATTTGACTAGTAATAAATTAAACTAATTTTTCCCCAAGTCGAGTCTGTTTTGCCCGTGACGGTAATTGGTGAGTGATCTCCCTGTCCTTATCTCGACCCACGAGCCTTTCGTTTTATTTTCTCTCCCCCTGTCCAGTTGAGGAGGGGGAGTGATAGAGCGGCTTTGGTGGGCACCTGGCATCCAGCCAGGGTCAACCCACCACAGCTTTGTAGCTCATAGCACAAAATGTCAAGTGGCGTAACAGCAGGGAACACACCCAACACTGAGCCAGCATATCTTCAGCAAGCTTTTTTCTTTTTTTCTCTTTTATTTTTTTTGTTTGTGAGTCAAAGATTAAGTATAATTAATTAGAGGATTACCCATATGCCATGGCTAGATGGCAGATATGTGCCTTAGTGTCCTGGTTTCGGCTGGGACAGAGTTAACTCTCTTCTTAGTAGCTGGTACAGTGCTGGGTTTTGGATTTAGTGTGAGAATACTGTTGATGATAACACCCTGATGTGTTAGTTGTTGCTAAGTAGCGCTTATCTGAAGCCAAGGACTTTTCAGTTTCCCATGCTCTGCCAGCAAGCAGGTGTGCAAGAAGCTGGGAGGGAGCAGAGCCGGGGCAGCTGACCCGAACTAGCCAAAGGGATATTCCATACCATGGAACGTCATGCCCAGTACATAAACTGGGGGGAGTTGGCCGGGAGGGGTGGATCGCGGCTCTGGCATCGGTCAGCGGGTGGTGAGCAATTGCATTGTGCATCACTGGGTTTTTTTCCTTCCCCCCCTCCCCTTTTTTTTTGTTATATTCCTTTTCATTACTAGTAGTAATAGTAGTAGTAGTAGTATATTTCATTATCATTATTATTGTTAATTTCATATTTTACTTTAGTTATTAAACTGTTCTTATCTCAAGCCATGAGTTCTGCCTTCTTTCCCAGTTCTCCTCCCCATCCCACCGGGAGCAGGGGAAGGGGGACGGGGAGTGAGGGAGCGGCTGTGTGGTGCTTGGGGTTAAACCACGGCAGTCCTTTTTGGCGCCCAACGTGGGGCATAAAGGGTTGAGATAACAACAGATCTGACCAGTGCTTGTTAAAATGAATTTGTTATAAGCATTCATTATATTAGTTTAGTAGTCTGTGGTCACAATGTTGATTTATTGGCTCTTAGAGTTGTGGCGTTCGTTCTTAGAGTTGTGTTATGTAACACCTCACTTGCCGTATATAGTCCCTGTGCTGCTGCTTATCACCCACAAGGTGAGGTGGATTAAGGTTTTCACTTTGCTTTACTATGTAACACTGGCTTATGGTACGATAAAATTATCGGTCATGGGACTAATCCGGTATTTGTACTCAGCATTGCCGTTATCTCCGTACTTCGGGAGCTATCTAGCGGAAACTATTAATAATTACACCCTTTACCTTTTCTCGGGGAGCCAATCTATGGGGGAGACACCTTCCTTCACCTTCCCCTCCTCCTCCAGGCTAATTACAGTAGTGTTTGAGAATTTTGAAAATTTTGAATATCTTTGGAATGTTGAAATTAACATGGTCCTATTGCTAGGAACCAGCATATTCCTGAATGTGTTCCAGGTCTTGTTCAGGGTTAAACAACTATTTAAGAGGATCCCCCAGAGATCTGCCCCAAGGCTGGAGAGTTATGAATGGCAGGGTGTGTGGGGTAGCATGGGCAAATGCCTAGGACGGTGGGGACCTCCAGTGTTTTGGAACTTCACCCTTGAACAAGTGCAGAATCCTGAACAACTAGTAGAACATTTGGAAAAAGTATGCTGTCACCCGGACAATTCCAGGGAGACACAAATCACTGCAATGTGCTGGGGCCTGGCCCATGCCTACCGAGCCCTGTTTAACACTGTTCAGTACCCTCAAGAGGAAGGGAAGGTCTCTGGATCTGACAACAAAATGACAGGCACTGCAGCCACTCCAACCCCAGCAACAGGCACTGCAGCCCCTCCAGCCCCGGCGACAGGCATTGCAACCACTCCGACCCCAGCAACAGATGCTGCAGCCACTCCGACCCCCGTGACAGGCACTACGGTTACTGCAATGCCTGTGACAGGCACTGCAGCTGAACCAGAGAACCAACCCATGCCGGTATCAGTTGCCCCTGTACAGAAGAAGAAATACTCAAAAAAGACAGCTCGCTTAGCGAAGGATGAAGGTGAACCAGGGTCATCACGAGAACAGGAGGAAGAGGCAGAACCAGAGATAATCACCCGATCCCTATCCCCGAATGAGCTGCGAGATATGCGAAAAGATTTCAGCCGTCATCCAGGCGAGCACATTATCACCTGGCTGCTCCGATGCTGGGATAATGGGGCCGGTAGCTTGGAATTAGAGGGTGAGGAGGCCAAGCAGTTGGGATCCCTTTCTAGGGAAGGGGGCATTGACAAGGCAATTGGAAAAAAAACACAAGCCCTCAGCCTCTGGAGGCGACTTCTATCGGGCATGAGGGAAAGGTACCCCTTCAAGGAAGATGTTGTATGTCACCCAGGCAAGTGGACCACCATGGAGAAAGGTATCCAGTACCTGAGGGAATTAGCCGTGCGGGAGATGGTTTATTATGACCCAGACGATGGGCGGTTACCCACAGATCCAGATGAAGTCCAATGCGCACGACCCATGTGGCGGAAGTTTGTACGAAGCGCACCATCATCGTATGCCAATGTATTGGCAGTAATGGACCAGAAAGATGAAGAGGGACCAACAGTAGATGAATTGGCTCGCCGACTCTGGCAATACGAAGAAAGTCTCACTTCCTCCCTCGTCGCGGCTGTGGAGAAACTGCCAGACATGCTAGCCGAGAAATGGTCCCAAGAGTTCCAGCGATTTGAGGATAAGTTCTGCCTCCCACCTGTACGGACCAATATCTCAGCTATTAGGAATAAGCGTCCTTCTGCTCAAGAGAGAGGAGAGAGAAGGTACACACCTCGGGGTACCCCATCGTCACCTGCGTGAGCACAGAGAGGATATGAGGAAGTGGGATAAAAAACCTACCTCGGTCCTAGATGCACGGGTACAGGAATTGCGAGGAAAAACAATCACAAATGAGGGTTCTTCCAGGAAAATTGCTGCTTCAGGCTCCAGTGAGCACTGCGAGCGGTGTGGCCGACAGAGTGGAAGGGCTGATCTTACTCCTGATCCTATGAAAAGGAATTCTAATCCATTTTTACAGAAAGTGAGTGGAGAATCCTATGACCGGGACTAGAGGGGCCCTGCCTCCAGCCAGGCGGAGGAGAGGGACAACTGGGTTTACTGGACTGTGTGGATTCGATGGCCTGGCACATCAGACCCACAGGAGTATAAGGCTCTAGTGGACACCGGTGCACAGTGTACTCTAATGCCATCAAGCTATAAAGGGGTAGAAGCTATTTGTATTTCTGGGGTGACAGGGGGATCCCAACAGCTAACTGTATTGGAGGCTGAAGTGAGCCTAACTGGGAATGAGTGGCAGAAACACCCCATTGTGACTGGCCCAGAGGCCCCATGCATCCTTGGCATAGACTATCTCAGGAGAGGGTATTTCAAGGACCCAAAGGGGTACCAGTGGGCCTTTGGTATAGCTGCCTTGGAGATGGAGGAAATTAAACAGTTGTCCACCTTGCCCGGTCTCTCTGAGGACCCTTCGGTTGTGGGGTTGCTGAGGGTCGAAGAACAACAGGTGCCAATCGCTACCACAAGGGTGCACCGGTGGCAATATTGCACCAACCGAGACTCCCTGATTCCCATCCATACGCTGATTCGTCAACTGGAGAGCCAAGGAGTGATCAGCAGGACTCGCTCACCCTTTAACAGCCCCATTTGGCCAGTGTGAAAATCCAATGGAGAATGGAGACTAACAGTGGACTATCGTGGCCTGAATGAAGTCACACCACCGCTGAGTGCTGCCGTGCCAGACATGCTAGAACTTCAATATGAACTGGACTCAAAAGCAGCCAAGTGGTACGCCACAAGTGATATCGCTAATGCATTTTTCTCAATCCCTTTGGCAGCAGAGTGCCGGCCACAGTTTGCTTTCACTTGGAGGGGCGTCCAGTACACCTGGAATCGACTGCCCCAGGGGTGGAAACACAGCCCCACCATTTGCCATGGACTGATCCAGAATGCACTGGAAAAAGGTGAAGCTCCAGAACACCTGCAATACATTGATGACATCATCATATGGGGCAACACAGCAGAAGAAGTTTTTGAGAAAGGGGAGAAAATACTCCAAATCCTTCTGAAAGCTGGTTTTGCCATAAAACAGAGTAAGGTGAAGGGACCTGCACAGGAGATCCAGTTTTTAGGAATAAAATGGCAAGATGGATGTCATCACATCCCAATGGATGTGATCAACAAAATAGCATCTATGTCTCCACCAACTAATAAACAGCAAATGCAAGCTTTCTTAGGGGTTGTAGGTTTTTGGAGAATGCATATTACAAATTAGAGTCTGATTGTAAGCCCTCTCTATCAAGTGACCCAGAAGAAGAACGATTTTAAATGGGGCCCTGAGCAACAACAAGCCTTTGAACAGATTAAACGGGAGATAGTTCATGCAGTAGCCCTTGGGCCAGTCCGGGCAGGACCAGATGTTAAAAATGTGCTCTACACCACAGCCGGGGAGAATGGCCCTACCTGGAGTCTCTGGCAGAAAGCACCCGGGGAGACCCGAGGTCGACCTCTAGGGTTTTGGAGTCGGGGATATCGAGGATCTGAGGCCCACTATACTCCAACTGAAAAGGAGATATTAGCAGCATATGAAGGAGTTCGAGCTGCCTCAGAAGTGGTTGGTACTGAAACACAGCTCCTCTTAGCACCCCGACTGCCGGTGCTGGGCTGGATGTTCAAAGGGAAGGTCCCTTCTACACATCATGCAACTGATGCTACATGGAGTAAGGGGGTTGCACTGATCACACAACGAAGTCAAATAGGAAACCCCAGTCGCCCAGGAATTTTGGAAGTGATCACGGACTGGCCAGAAGGCAAAGATTTTGGAATATCACCAGAGGAGGAGGTGATGCGTGCAGAAGAGGCCCCACTGTATAATAAACTGCCAGAAAATGAGAGGCAGTATGCCCTGTTCACTGATGGGTCCTGTCGCATTGTAGGAAAGCATCGGAGGTGGAAGGCGGCTGTATGGAGTCCTGTACGACAAGTTGCAGAAACTGCTGAAGGAGAAGGTGAATCGAGTCAGTTTGCAGAGGTGAAAGCCATCCAGCTGGCTTTAGACATTGCTGAACGAGAAAAATGGCCAATACTTTATCTCTATACTGACTCATGGATGGTGGCAAATGCTCTGTGGGGGTGGCTGCAGCAATGGAAGCGGAGTAACTGGCAACGCAGAGGTAAACCCATCTGGGCTGCCCCATTGTGGCAAGATATTGCTGCCCGGCTAGAGAACCTGGTTGTGAAAGTATGTCATGTAGATGCCCATGTACCCAAGAGTCGGGCCACTGAAGAACATCAAAACAACCAACAGGTAGACAAGGCTGCTAGGATTGAAGTAGCTCAGGTGGATCTGGATTGGCAGCATAAGGGTGAATTATTCATGGCTCGGTGGGCCCATGACACCTCAGGCCATCAGGGAAGAGATGCAACATATAGATGGGCTCGTGATCGAGGGCTGGACCTGACCATGGACACTATCGCACAGGTTATACATGTATGTGAAACGTGCTGCAATTAAGCAAGCCAAGCAGTTAAAGCCTCTTTGGTATGGGGGACAATGGCTGAAATATAAATATGGAGAGGCCTGGCAGATTGACTATATCACACTCCCACAAACCCGCCAAGGCAAGCGCCATGTGCTTACAATGGTGGAAGCAACCACCGGCTGGCTGGAAACATATCCCGTGCCCCATGCCACCGCCCGGAACGCTATTCTGGGCCTTGAGAAGCAAATCTTATGGCGACACGGGACCCCAGGAAGAATTGAGTCAGACAACGGGACTCATTTCCGGAACAATCTCATAGACACCTGGGCCAAAGAGCATGGCATTGAGTGGGTGTATCACATCCCCTATCATGCACCAGCCTCTGGGAAAATCGAGCGATACAATGGATTGTTAAAGACTACATTGAGAGCAATGGGTGGTGGGACCTTCAAACATTGGGATACACATCTAGCAAAGGCCACCTGGTTAGTCAACACTAGAGGATCTGTCAATCGAGCTGGCCCTGCCCAATCAGAACTTTTACATACTGTAGAAGGGGATAAAGTCCCTGTAGTGCACATAAAAAATATGCTAGGGAAGACAGTCTGGGTTACTCCCGCCTCAGGCAAAGGCAAACCCATTCGTGGGATTGCTTTTGCTCAAGGGCCTGGGTGCACTTGGTGGGTGATGCGGAAGGATGGGGAAGTCCGATGTGTGCCTCAAGGGGATTTGATTTTAGGTGAGAACAGCCAATAGATTAAATTGTATGATATTAATTGCTATATAACCCTGCCACTGTGTGTCATCATTATTATAATTGTTATATGCTGTATTAATGGTATTACAGTAAGAATTACTTAGATTAATGAAGAATGAACTTTGACAAAACAGAGTGAAGTGCAGTAGTGATGGAACCAGGACTGACTTCAGCATGCAACAATCCAACACCACACACCATCCTCCTGCTGCGCCCAATGTCACCCGCCCGCCACATCACACCGAAGCCCAATCCTGTTCTGCCGACTGAGTGGACTTCACACCATCCCTCCTGCCCAGACAGACTGTTATGACAGATGGAGCCCAAAGTCATGGACTGAATGAACTCAACAGACATTTGATAGAGATGGCCCATCAACCGCAGGAATGATATCTGTGTGTGTATATATTAAAAGACAGGAAAGGTGATGGTGATTAATTGGAAATGTATTGGAAAGTGTGGGCTCTGGGCATGATGTAAATGGTATAGAATAAGGGGTGGATATTGTCCTAGTTTCGGCTGGGACAGAGTTAACTCTCTTCTTAGTAGCTGGTACAGTGCTGGGTTTTGGATTTAGTGTGAGAATGATGTTGATGATAACACCCTGATGTTTTAGTTGTTGCTAAGTAGCGCTTATCTTAAGCCAAGGACTTTTCAGTTTCCCATGCTCTGCCAGCAAGCAGGGGTGCAAGAAGCTGGGAGGGAGCATGGCCAGGACAGCTGACCCGAACTAGCCAAAGGGGTGTTCCATACCATGGAACGTCATGCCCAGTATATAAACAGGGGAGAGTTGGCTGGGAGGGGCGGATCGCTGCTCTGGCATCAGTCAGCGGGTGGTGAGCAATTGCATTGTGCATCACTGGGGGTTTTTTCCTCCCCCCCTCCCCTTTTTTTTTGTTATATTCCTTTTCATTACTAGTAGTAATAGTAGTAGTAGTAGTATATTTCATTATCATTATTATTGTTAATTTCATATTTTACTTTAGTTATTAAACTGTTCTTATCTCAACCCATGAGTTCTGCCTTCTTTCCCAGTTCTCCTCCCCATCCCACCGGGAGCAGGGGGAGGGGGACGGGGAGTGAGGGAGTGGCTGTGTGGTGCTTGGGGTTAAACCACGACACTTAGAGACACAGTTTTTCAGTCTTGTGCAATTACTTTGAAATGATGCTTCTGCCAGATCAGAGATTTTTGTTTTTACACTCTGGTCAGATACAATAGAATTACACTATATACCAAGTAAACAGTAAGGCTGTGAGAGCTACAGCTTAATTAATTTTTCCTGACAATAAAACCGACAGCACTCAAACCTCTGCATAAATCTTCCTCGGAATAAGGGCAGAGGCCCTCTCCACGCACGCACAAACACACGCACGTACATACGCACGCACGCACGTACATACGCACGCACGCAGCCGCGCACCAGCCCGCTGCGGCCCCCAAGGAGCACGGAGCCTTTCGCGGCCCTGGCCCAGCGGAAGCCCACCCTGTAGGCCCCACCGCTCCCGCAGAACGTTGGAAAGAAGACCCCCTTCCACGCTGCCCCAGCTCGCCAGGGGCGATTACGTAAATGTCAGCCTCTCCCCCCTTCCGCGCACTGCCCCCCGCCTGGAGGGTTATGCAATACCCAGCACATAGACCTACCGTACCACATACAGCCCCAGCAGCGCAAGGGGCGGGGTGTCCGGCCCCGTCCCCCGGCAGCCTCCATTGGCCACCCCCCGAGAGTGCTCGGCGTGGATTGGGGTGTTGCTGCTGTCACTTGCAGCTGACTGACAGGCCGGCCGGCCGGCCATGAGAGTGAGTGCGTGCGTGCGTGCGTTCGTGCGTAGTTCTGACCTACTAACATACATCCTTTCGTGTTGCTACGCGCTCCCTCACTCACTCTGGGTTGCTCTGCTCCCGGACAAGTGGGACGCTGTTGCTTGCCCGTCCTTACCCGCCTCGCCTCGGCCAGGTGCAGTGGATGCTCCGCTTACTGCGCTGCACTGAAGGTAGGAATGCGCGCTCAGAGTGGCGTCATGTGCGGGAGCCGGGGGGGGGGCGCGCGTGTGGGTGCGGAGCTGTTTGCTGTGTGCGTGTGTGCATAACGTTTTGCTGGCGTGTCAGTGCCGGGGCTCGGCGCCTGAAGGTAGCAGGCACGATGTGTGCGTGAGTATGAAAGGCCATGGTAATTTCGGTGCAGAGTTAAGGATTAGGTCGTTAATTACAACCCTTTTGTGCGTTTACGAGAAAAATCGGAGTTTTGTGCCGATGGATTGTCAGAGGCCGCCGGAGAGATCCCATTTTCACACGGTGTTGAGGGATGTTGTTTGTAGGCAAACTGAATTAATGGTAGCAGTCTGCCCCACAGCCCCCGTGTTTTGCTAGGCTGTGTTTGCCTAAGCCTTTTTCGTCACTTTTGTCGCTGTTTTTCAGACTCTACGGGACCGATCACAGTCCTGGAAATGTTGCATTATGTAACCACAGAATTTGCTGGCAGTCAGGCCAGGAAGAGGGAGCTAATTATGCGATTTTATAATCTTGCTACAAAGAAACTGGGACAATCGCGCTTAAAAATGTAAATAACAGATTTTGTTAAAGTACATTTAATAAGGAAAGTAGACAACTGGGTAAGTGGGGAGGTAACTCATGCTTGCTGACTGTGTGTTGTGTACCTTAAAATGAAATTTGTGTTAATCTATATTTAGCCCTATCACATTTTAGCAATTGTGGCTTCATGTGCTATTCCTGTTTTTTTCTCCAGAGCTGTGCATATAGACGTTCAAGGCCATTTGCTTGGATTTTTAACTCCATGCTTTCAGAGCCCTTTTGATAAGGCTGTATTTTTAGGAAGGCATTTTACCTAGACACTAAACAATTTCTTTGGTACTGGCTTTTACTTGTCACCCTTTTAAAAGAGGGGAACATGTAATTTAAGAGAGGAATGAATTTAAGAAAATGTCAACAGCGCTGAAGAAGTGAGATGGCCTGCCCGTGTCCTGACAGCTGCAGTGGGCTCGGGTGAAGAAGTAATGCCAGGCCCAGGGGGCAGAGGAGTACCCCAGTCCCATGAAATCGGGTATTTTAGTGTGGCACACAACAAAAGCAGAAGTAGGTCAGTATGACGTTTTCGGTAGCACTAATCTTCGGTTAGTTGATGCGTGATCACGACCGGAATGCACGCGCTGTGGGTCACGGGGAACACTACCGAAGGGAGTATCGCAGCAGTACTGGTATGGGGCGGGGGGGGGGTCCCGATCCCGCGCCCCGGCGGCTCCGACCGCCCCGAGGACTTGCACAACACGGGGCGCGGAGGTTGCTGTGTCCTTCTTCTGCTGGGGATGGCGGCGGGCTGGGACCGTTCGAACGTCCGCGCGGCAGCGGGCGAGGGCTGAGGGCGCTGCCGCGCCGCGCCGCGCCGCGCCCCGCCCCGCCGTTCTGGGGCTGGGGCAGGCACGGCGGCAGAGGCTTGCGAGGTCAGGAGAGGTGATAGTGCGGGGCCGCTTTGAACAGAGCGGGCCGGACGCCATGCACCGCCGGTCACGTAGGGGGGCGCCTCGCCGCCGCGCCCCGCCCGCCCGTCACCCCCTTGTAGGGGCGTCGGTGGGCCGCAGGGCGGGTAGCGGCGGGGCGGATGTCATGTCTGACCGCCGCTTTCAGTCAGGGCGAATCAGACAGAGAGCCCCGAGCTCCCTGCCCGAGGGTCTCTCCGTGGGCAGATGTCCCCTCCCACTACCCGCCCGGCGGCCCAGGGGCACCCCCCTCCCCCCCCCCGGATTTCGGCCGTGCCCCGCTGCCACAGGTTGGGTGCCACTGTAGGAAGGGTGCGGCTCACAGATAGGCAGTAGAAATCCTCCCTCCCCCCCCCCCCCCGATCTGAATATTTAGGATTTCTCCTTAAGTCACAAACAATGAAAACTGGCCATTGCCCAATTCTGTTGTTGGCAAGTCATTTCGACATTTCAGTGGCAAAAGCTGTGGCTGGAAGTCCCATGTTCTGGGGTCGTCTTGTGCTCTGTCCTTGACAGAAGGCTACTTTGAAAGTTGCTGATGATAACTTGTCTTTAAATATGAGGCAATTTGTGTGTGTGTGCACACCTAAAATGGTCTTCTAAGTAGACAAAACCAAAATTACCGTGTTTTTGACTAATCCTTCCAAAGTGAAAATTTAGTATCACAACCATGGTGGTATGTTCAGTATAACTGTTGTAGGTAGTAACAGTAAAATATTTTTTTTTAAAGGTGATATTTTTTATAAAATGCACAAACTTTTCTGCTACTTGATTGTTGGGGTCAAGTACAGTTTTGCCATAGTAAAGCTGTTTGGAGTAACTGTGTTTTTAAAAAAAAAAGATATTTTTTCCTTGTCCTTATAATTTGAATGATTGCACTCAGTTTCATTGTGTTCACTAGTATGTATGTAACCTACTTTGAGTCATCTTTGTTCTCCTCAGTAATTAATTCAGTCCAGAGCCTAGTTTAAAATATTGCTGTAGGCATTAGTTTTACCATCCTTATTCAATTAAAATGTTGACTTAGATAAGAAATTTGAATGAATAAGGCTTCAGGTTTTGGTCCAAAGACCTGATTTAAACCAACCAAATCAAGGATTACTGATTGAAGATCCTTAATATCATTGGCACTACCAAATATATCATTATGAGTTCTCACATTGCAGATGTCTTTATTTGACTGTTTGGAAAATAAAGGCAAATAATTTTGCATTCTTATTTATTTTCTATTTTTAACTCATTCTCTAAAGGACTGTTAACTAGCTTTCAAAATATCCAGCTTCCTGAATTTGACTTCAAGGCTTCAAGTTTCTTTTGGAATTTATTTATTTATTTTCAAGGACCTGATTTGAAAGGTGTCAAAAATCTTAGTGTCTTCTCATGAGCAATAGGAACTTACATGACCTCTTCACAGCTTATCTTATCCTAAGAAGGAACAGTATTTTCCATGCTTTGGCTGAAACTTGTAGAACATATGTGCATTCTATCTATTGCAATAAAAGGAATGCACAGTCTAGAAAAGATATCAGTACTTTGTTGCTTTTTTCAATCCTTTATCTTAAAATAAAGCTCATAAATAAAATAAACCTTTAGCTCATTCTAAATTGACTTATTTTAACAAATAGTTGTGCAAACTATGTTTATGCAATAGTTTCTTTTTCCAGACAGCAATCTTGCTGCTGTTATAACATCACTATGATGCAATAATGTGTACAATTGAGTCTTATTACACCCTGTTAAGCAATGTATCTGACTCCTCAGCTTAATTGACTCTTCTAGGTGACCTTGTCATGATTATTACAGTCAGTTATGAGATATAAATGTGCTTAGGATGTGTAATAGGAAAAAAACCCACAAGTTCCTGTGGCCCATTCTATGGCAAAATGACAGTTGATTTCAGTGTTAGTATTTTACAGTGTTTGGGGGGGAGGAATTTCAAACAAGATATTTGTAACTGTCTAATACTGATGGTGATGACTGTCAAAAATAAGATTGTGTAAATAAGGGCATACTTGGATGTGATTCAAAATGTAATAGAAGCAATGTTTCTGAAAACTTTTTGGTTTTAAAGGTATACCTGAAATAGATTAGTACGGGGACCTTGTTAAATATCCTGCTTTTTTTTTTTTCTAATTCACATGTTGAATTGATCCATGTCCAAGTTAGCATACTCTGAGACTGAATCTGGTCACAGATATTATATAAATCTATTTATTTTCTGTTGGAAAGAAAGCCTTATTTAAAATATTTTTCTTTTTTTTTGTAAGTTGCCACATCTTGGTGTGGCTTTCAGTTCTGTCCCCAAAGTATTTAAATAATAAACCAGTTTTTGCCATAGAGATGGCTTCACAGCAGTTAGCAATATAGATGCCAGTCCTGCAAGACCTCCTTTTATGATTAGAACCAAACACTTGGACTCTCAATAAAGAAAATGAGGCTTTGTGCATGCAGTAGTTTTCCTTTCTGGACTATCTTGCAGGATTAGAGCTCTGAAGATTGCTATTTCTCCGTTTCGTTTGCAGTGAGTGGCAGAGATCAAGATTTTTTACAGGCAATGTTTATTTTATATATTTGTACTTAAGTTTTTATATAATAAGATGCAAGGTTAGAGCATCAGCTGGGATTTACTGACATAATTCTACTGCCTTTTAATAGAGTTATATAAATTTAGATCAGCTGAAGGTCTGGTCTATGCTTGACATTTCTAAGACTACAGTTAAAGCATGTTATTAAGGGCATTGTCCAAATGCCTCTTAAACACTGACAGGCATGGGGCATCGACCACCTCTCTAGGAAGCCTGTTCCAGTGTTTGACTACCCTCTCGATAAAGAAATGCTTCCTAATGTCCAGTCTGAACCTCCCCTGGCGCAGCTTTGACCCATTCCCACGCATCCTGTCAGTGGATACCAGGGAGAAGAGCTCAGCACCTCCCTCTCCACTTCTCCTCCTCAGGAAGCTGTAGAGAGCAATGAGGTCGCCCCTCAGCCTCCTTTTCTCCAAACTAGACAAGCCCAAAGTCCTTAGCCACTCCTCACAGGACATGCCTTCCAGCCCTTTCACCAGCTTTGTTGCCCTCCTCTGGACACATTCAAGGACCTTCACACCCTTCTTAAATTGTGGGGCCCAGAACTGCACACAATACTCAAGGTGAGGCTGCACCACCGCTAAATACAGCGGGATAATCACCTCTTTTGACCGGCTGGTTATGCTGTGTTTGATGCACCCCAGGATGCAGTTTGCCCTCCTGGCTGCCAGGGCACACTGCTGACTCCTATTGAGCCTGCTGTCGACCAGCACCCCCAGATCCCTTTCTGCAGGGCTGCTCTCCAGCCACTCCTCTCCCAATTTATACTTGTGCCCGGCGTTACTCTGTCCCAGGTGCAGAATCTGGCATTAGTTCTTGTTAAATTTAATCCCATTAATCATTGCCCAATGCTCCAATCTATCTAGATCCCTCTGCAAGGCCTCTTGTCCCTCGAGAGAGTCACCAGCACCTCCCAGCTTGGTATCATCAGCAAACTTGCTAATGGTGCATTCAACTCCTGCATCCAGATTGTTGATAAATATATTGAACAGAACTGGTCCTAGAATTGATCCCTGAGGAACACCGCTCGTGACCGGTCGCCAGCCAGATGCAGCCCCATTCACTACAACCCTTTGAGCTCTGCCCTTCAGCCAGTTCTTCACCCAGCGCACCATGAACCTGCTCATCCCACAGTTGGACAACTTGTCCAGAAGGATGCTGTGAGGGACAGTATCAAAAGCCTTCCTAAAATCCAGAAAAACTACATCCACCGCCTTCCCTTCATCCGCTAGGCGGGTGACCTTATCATAGAAGGATATCAAATTAGTTAAACAGGACTTTCCCTTTGTGAACCCATGCTGACCGTGCCTGATGATTGCATTATTCTTTAAATGCCTTTCGATAGTACCCAGTATAATCTTCTCCATAGTTTTTCCAGGTACTGAGGTTAGACAAACAGGTCTGTAGTTTCCTGGGTCTTCCCTCTCGTCCTTTTTGTAAATTGGAATAACATTGGCTAGCTTCCAGTCAGCAGGGACCTCCCCAGACTCCCAAGACCTTTGGTAGATGATTGAGAGGGGTTCTGCTGTAACATCCGCTAGCTCCTTCAGTACTCTGGGATGAATCCCATCAGGCCCCATGGACTTATGAACATTCAGCTGATACAGCTGGTCCCTTACAATTTCAGTGTCCACAAATGGAAAGTCACTGTACCCACACTCATAGTCCTCTGACTCAGGGGACTGGGCAGCCCAAGGTCTATCAGTATTATTAAAGACTGAGGCAAAAAAAACATTGAATGCCTCTGCTTTTTCTTCATCCCTGTTTGTCAGGTGACCATCTTCATCAAGTATTGGTCCAATGTTTTCCTTAGGCCTCCTCTTGCTATTAACATACTTAAAAAAAGCCCTTCTTGTTGTCTGACACAACACTGGCCAGTTTCAACTCTAGTTGAGCTTTGGCCTTTCATGTCTTCTCCCTGCATGGACGAACCACAGCTCTAATCTTCCTGCGGAACCTGACCTTGCTTCCAGAGATCATACAATTTCTTTTTCCTCCTGAGCTCCATGAAGAGTTCCCTGTTCAGCCAAGCTGGTCTTCTGCCCCGCTTGCTTGACTTATGACACAGTGGAATTGCCTGCTCCTGTGCTTTTAAAAGGTGGTTCTTGAAAACTGACCAGCACTCATGGACTCTCTCAAAAGCCCTCAAAAGCAGATTCCCAGGGTACTCTACTAAATAGTTCCCCGAATAGCTTAAAGTTTGCTCTCCTGAAGTCCAGGGTAGCAACTCTGCTGTCCTTTTTTCTCATTACACTGAAAATTTTAAACTCAACCCTTTCATGATCACTGTGGCCAAGACAGCCACCTACCATCACATCTCCCACAAGTCCTTCTCTATTCACAAATAGCAAGTCTAGGAGGGCATCTTTCCTAGTTGGCTCACTGAGTACCTGTGACAAGAAGTTATCTCCTGCAAACTTCAAGAATTTCCAAGACCTGCTCGTCACAGCAGTATGATATTCCCAGTTGATGTCTGGGGAGTTGGAATCTCCCATAAGGACAAGGGCTACCGATCCAGAAATTTCTCCTAATTGCCTATAGAATAACTCATCAGTGCTAACATCCTGGCTGGGTGATTGATAGTAGACACTCACTACAACATCTCCTTTGTTTTCCATCCCCCTAATCCTCACCCAGAGGCTCTCAACCACATCATCCCTAACTGTGAGGGCTGTACAATCAAACCTCTCCCTTACATACAGTGCAACTCCTCCACCTCGCCTGCCCTGCCTATCCCTCCCGAACAGCCTGTAGCCCTCCATCCCAGCACTCCAGTTGTGGGACTCCTTCCACCAAGTCTCACTAATACCAATGATATCATAGTTCTGGGAACTGACCAATGCTTCCAGTTCACCCTGTTTGTTTCTCATACTGCGTGCATTGATGTACAAGCATTTCAGACATGCTCCTGAGCCCTCTGTGCTCCCAGGAGCAGAGTAAATGTTCCCACTAGCATTGCCACCCTCAGGCGATGCCATGCCAACCCTTGGCTTACCTACTGCAATCCTGATGGTATCCCCTTCCCCCACTGATTCTAGTTTAAAGCCCTCTCGAGCAGCCCTGCCAGCTTACGCCCAAAGACGTGTTTTCCCTATCGGGACAGGTGGATCTCGTCAGGCCCCAGCATACTTTGTCTCTACAAGGCCCTTTCATGGTTCAAAACCCCAAAGTTTTGGCACAGGTACCGCTCCTGGAGCCAAGTATTAATATCCTGGGCTCGCCTGTTTCTTCCAAAGTCTCCCTCCATTACTGGGAGGATTGAGGAAAACACTATCTGTGCTCCCGAATTTTTTAGCATTCTTCCCAGGGCTCTGAAGTCTCTTTTGATTGACCTCAGACTTTTTGTTGTGACATCATTTGTACCCACGTGAAAGAGTTCAATAATAGAAAGCTATTTGTCAGAATAATTAACATTTGATTTTGTATTTTTGTTTTGTGGCCCTTAATTAGGGGAAAACAATAAAACAAAATCATGAATTTCAGTATTTGAAATTAGGGATGTGTCGTGGTTTAACCCCAGTCAGTAGCCAAGCACCACACAGGCGCTCCCTCACTCCCTGCCCCACCCGCTCCCAGTGGGATGGGAGGAGAATCAGGAAAGAAGGTAGAACTCGTGGGTTGAGATAAGAACAGTTTAATAACTAAAGTGAAATATAATACTACTAATAATAATGAAATATAATAATAATAATAGTAATGAAAAGGAATATAACCAAAAAAATAAGAGGAAAAAAAAGGAAAAAAACCTAGTGATGCACAATGCAATTGCTCACCACCCGCTGACCAATGCCAGAGCAGCGATCCGCCCCTCCCGGCCAACTCCCCCTGTTTATATACTGGGCATGACGTTCCATGGTATGGAATACCCCTTTGGCTAGTTCGGGTCAGCTGCCCCGGCTCTGCTCCCTCCCAGCTTCTTGCACACCTGCTTGCTGGCAGAGCATGGGAAACTGAAAAGTCCTTGGCTTAAGATAAGCGCTACTTAGCAACAGCTAAAACATCAGCATGATGAAGGAGAAGAAGAAGAAATCATTCTTCAGAAGATATCATTCCTCAGAAAATAACCAAAACCAAATTGTTTTGTGGCATACTGAAACCAGAGCTGACTTTATGCAGCAGATGTTCATCTAGCCATACATGTAGATGATTTCATAGATGGGGCAACTGTTCTCACCAGTCACACACATTGCTTTTTTTTCTCCAGCACTGAATCATCATCTCTCCTTGACTGCATTTTTTTTTAAATGGAGAAAGTAGAGCACTGTTTAAGAAACACAGATACCTAGAAATATTAAGCAGCTTGTGGTGCTGAAGGTCAAAATTACTATCTTCCTTGTTGTGGAGATGGGAGAACACACTGTGTCTGGTACACTGTGATATTGTGCTATCATGAAACGATACTTTCTACAATCCTCTCTTAAATTTCAGGCCTCATCTCTGTCATCTTATGGTGCTTTCCCCCACTACAGTTATTGCAGAGGTGTATAAAAATGGCACTTTAACATTGCAGGAGGTTCCTAAATCATTCATGCCATTATACCAGTAGCCGCCCACTGAAACTGTCTCTAAAATATTGGTTACTGACATGGTGGTTAGATTTGCAGAAAATACAATCAACTTAAACAGGCCATGGCTTGTGCATGTTCAAAGCTCCTTTGTATCGATATGAACTACTTCACAAGTTTGCTATAGGCCAAACTGTGAATAGAACCAGTGGAATTTGTATATATATAATATATAGATATGGTCTAAGCAAGGCTTGGTTTGGACAGGGTGTGTTGGCTTTGCAGCCAGATGTAGAAATCTATTTCCACCATCACAGCTGTTTCTTTTCTCCAACTTCTTCCCTCTGGTATGGACTACATGCTGGCTTTTTCCAGCTAAGCATTTCCTTGCAGTGCTTCGTTCCTAGTCAGCTGTGCCTTATTAAAAAATAAAGCTGTGTTGAGGATGCTGCTTGGCAGCATCGCATCTCGCTGCATGTCCGATGTGCCACTTCCAAGCCACAGTGTGGCACTCAGCAGGAAGTCCCATGACCCCCAGTACTGCACACCATTCAAAATCTGTAATTGTTCAGGCTTTAAAAAATAAAAATCTTCTGGCTAGTGCTCCTCGCACATGCCAAACAGCTTAGGCCTCCTCATAAAATTGTGTCCAAGACAATGTTCAGTTTTGTCTGTGCAGTAGCAGCTCTCTGCTCCATAACAGCAGCATGTTGCTCTCAAAGTGAACCCCATATGATTTTAGGAAACATATGTCAGTCCTTGACAAAGAGGAGCTTGTTTCTTGGAGACTTTTTTTGTCCAGCAATGTCCAATTGTGTATAGCACAAGTTACTGCAGCTTCAACAGCAAACACAGATGGATAGTAATGCCCAGTACATTGGTCTGAGCATTTTACAAAAGGAAATAGAAACCTCTGGCATCCATGCAAGGGTGATGATCAGATATTTAAATAGAACCACCCACCTGAATAGAAATGCTCACCTGATATTACCCTAAAGAGTGTATAAAGTTTTTTAATTCAAAAGTTTAAAACTATGTTATTCAGAGCTATGCATGTATTGTACAAAGGGACAAGATGTAGAAATATGTCAGGTAAACAAGTGTCATGGTTTAACTCCAGCCGGCAACTAAGCACCACACAGCCGCTCACTCCTCCCCCTCCAGTGGGATGGGGAGGAGGATCGGGAAAAAAAGTAAAACTCGTGGGTTGAGATAAGAACAGTTTAATAACTAAAGTAAAATATAATGCTAACAATAATAATAATAATTTAAAAATATTATAATAATAATAAAAAATGTAATGAAAAGGAATATAACAAAAAAAAGAGAGAGAAATAAAACCCAAGAAAAGACAAGTGATGCACAATGCAATTGCTCACCACCCGCTGACCGATGCCAGAGCCGCGATCCACCCCTCCCGGCCAACTCCCCCCAGTTTATGTACTGGGCATGACGTTCCATGGTATGGAATAGCCCTTTGGCTAGTTCGGGTCAGCTGCCCCGGCTCTGCTCCCTCCCAGCTTCTCGCACACCTGCTTGCTGGCAGAGCATGGGAAACTGAAAAGCCCTTGGCTTAAGATAAGTGCTACTTAGCAACAACTAAAACATCAGAGTGTTATCAACAGTGTTCTCACACTAAATCCAAAACCCAGCACTGTACCAGCTACTAAGAAGAGAGTTAACTCTGTCCCAGCCAAAACCAGGACAACAAGCTCCCAGGGAACTTGTGCTGCTGGCCTCAAGTGCTATGGAGATTTTTCTAGCTGTGTATTGGCGGCTAATCTGCTGCTTCCTGAAGTCAAGGGGTGACTTGCAGGTTGCAGCCTTTGTGAAGTTTGCTGTGAACCTGCTAGGAAGCTGTATACAAGTGACTGCCTCAGATCTGGAGCAACATATAGATATTTTCATGATAACTGGCTAAGTTTCATGTCTGATTCCCTTTCCCTGAAAGCCCTGCTGGTGAGCCATGACAGTAACTACATATAGATCACCTTCAGACTTGCCTAAAAGATGAGTATGTGTTGAATTTGCAGTGAGGGATATCAGGAACAGAAATACAGAAATGTACTTCTTAAGAAGAAACTACAAATGCCAAATTGGCTTGGCTCCAAAGTTCAGTCTACAATAAATAAGAATACCAACAACTTCACCAGCAGTGAAGTAAGAGTAATCAAGAACTAGTTTATGGCTGCCCAACCCATAGAGTATCTGCTCTAATCAACCCATAATAAAAGCCTTGGTGCTGGGCTTCACAATAGAAAATTGGAACTCATTCTGTTCAAATGTGAAACACTCACTGGTTCAGCCCACAGCAAGTATTAAACACACATGATTTTCAAGTGGATGAGGCCTGGTCCTCTGCATAGATCATGACCATTTCAAATACTAATATAGAGCACCTCTGCTGCAACAGTTTATACTTGCATCTAATATAGTCCAGATGAGTAGAAAACAGTTTGTGCTGACACAGTGTTCACTATGTAAATCCCTATGAACAGCTAAAGTATGAAAACTGGCAATATTCTACAGACATGATCACCACAGGGATATGTATGGAGGGCAACTAAAACCACATCTCATTGACATGAAGTTAGTTTTCACAGGGTTTATTAGACTGAGATGTAAAGAGAGGTATACAATCTTGAAAAGATTATTCTTCGCTCTTCAACCATCAAGTGTCCTTGAAGTTAAACCCTGATATATGCTATGATACGGAGGAGCCTGATTTCAGTTCTTCCACTGAGAAAGTGTGGCCTTTGCTCTTTAGAGTCCAGGAATGAAGTAAAAGTTATTCACAAGTATGTGTGCTGAACAGTAGCAGAGCACATTCCTGGCTAACAGGTCATAGGGGAACCTGTGGATATCCCTCATCAAAAGATTTTACCTGTTGTAATAATGAAGTTCCCTGTAATGTATATTTCAGAGTTACTGAATTCTGCAAAGAGAAACATAAGCCCTTGTTTCTTTCTGCTGCACCCTGTATAGCATAAGGCACATAAAAAAGACTCCATATGAACAGTCAGTTAAATATTGGTTTGGTTTGTAGACTCAGTCAGGGCACAAGCTTTGACAGAGTTTGTTATGGAAAACTGTTCTGTGACAAACATTTGACTTTTATTTATTAAGATAGATTTATTCTTATTTGTTGCAAACAGAGAAAGAAAGAAGGAGATGGAACAGAACATGAGAAAAAAATCCTTTTATGCTGCTGTTAATCTGTAATTTTCACTAGAATAATACAGAAAATGGTATTTCTACATCTGGTGATATGGTTTATTACTAATGGTGATTTTTTTTTTTTTCAGAATGCCTATGGCTAATTCTTTTCAAATTACAGAAGGATATGGGCAAGACTTATGATTAGAATAAACTGAGTGAATTTGAGTCATGAAGCACAGCTGAGAAAAGTGCATATGAAAAGAATATCCCAATTCCATGCTGAGAAAATTTAACTGAAAACTAGATTATCTTGTCCCATCATCTGAGGTCAGGTTGTATGGTAAACACCCTAGTGCTCGTCTGCCCACCGCTTGGTGGCATATGGATCTCCTATACACTGTCTTTGATATTTTTGCTCCAGGCTCTTCCTGCACTCCAAAGACTAAACTGGTTCTCACAGTCAACTTCTCTGTCTTCCGTAACTTGCCCAAAGTAGTGGCATTATTCAGTCTCATTTAGTCCAGCCCCATTAATCTGTGTGTCCAGTTTCCTTCTGGCACCTTTGCTGACCTTCATAATCTCTGTTTACTCATGCTCCTCCTATGCCTGTTTCCTTGTTTTACTACCATCAATTTGCTACTTCCTCTACTTTATTTTTAATTACCTCTTTGCCATGTCATCTTCATGCAGGAGTTCCTGCCCTCCTTTTCCCATTAGATTCTTCTGATGTGGGCTGTCAGTATACTGACCATAATAGCCTACAGTGTGATCTTTTAGATCAAAGAGGCTATGTTTCTATTTGAGTGACTATTTGCAGATCTACATAATGCATTTACTAGAGACACCTGTCTTTAGACCCTTCATAGTTCCCCATTGTCTTAGTGACCTTAATAATGTCACATCTCTCTAATAGAAATCCTGAAATTAACTAGTTGGTACTTCTCTATTAATACTAAATGACAAACATAACATCTTTCAAAAATGGACTCGCAGATGTGTGTTTTTTGAGAGTAATGATTGGAGAAGATATTACAGAGCAATACCCAAAATATGAAATAAAAAGGGTGAAGAGCTAGCAGAACTTGCACATTATATGATGACTTAGGATTCTACCCTCTTGCTGCACAAAACAACAAAACTAGAGGAAAACAGAGGAAAATCAGCCTTTGATGAAGTTGGAGCCTGATTCGCAAATCAACTTCCGGCCAACTCCCCCCAGTTTATGTACTGGGCATGACGTTCCATGGTATGGAATACCCCTTTGGCTAGTTCGGGTCAGCTGCCCCGGCTCTGCTCCCTCCCAGCTTCTTGCACCCCTGCTTGCTGGCAGAGCATGGGAAACTGAAAAGTCCTTGGCTTAAGATAAGCGCTACTTAGCAACAACTAAAACATCAGGGTGTTATCATCAACATCATTCTCACACTAAATCCAAAACACAGCACTGTACCAGCTACTAAGAAGAGAGTTAACTCTGTCCCAGCCGAAATCAGGACAGGATGCTGAGATTTTATTTTCAGAACATTGTTACTATTAAGTTATTGCTTTGTGCAATCTAGTTTTTCCTACTGTCAAGTGATGTGATATTTAAATAAAATGGCATGATATATATGTATAATTAAAACTCAGAGAAGCAAAGGTAATTAATATATTACTTTATATAAATATTTAAAGTTTTTCCTGGTTTCGAACAAATTGAACATGTCCGATAGAATTATACTGACTTTCTAAGCAAGTTGAGGAAAATATAGGTTGAATTTGCACCTATTAACCTTGACTGACCTTTCTGAGGAACAGCTATTTTTAATATGTGTTTAGATCTCTCCAAATAATAATTTTACTTTCATAATTTGTGTATTTTACCTTTGGGAAGAAAACTATACTTTCATGAGTTAATTTGTAGTTATTAGGATAAACAGTGACTTATCTAATTTTCCTAACAATGAAAGTCTTTTACATAAATTACATATGACATCAACTTTCTGGATACAACATGGAGTTGGGTAATATGAAAGTGCAATAGTATTCCAAGTGCCATGGTGAGCTTATTCATTTTTTTAATATTTGATTGAAAAGTGTCATAATAAATGAATGATTCTTGATGTTTGCATAAATTATATTGTGTAGACACCTAGCATGATTTTCTTTCAATAAGACAAAGAAAATCAACATTTTGTCAAAAATGCTTCATCTTGTATGAAGCATCATCGTCAGTGTTCCACTGACCTAATTACATGTTGATCCTGGAACCATAAACACTTAAAATGCCTATTAAGTTGTAAGAAAAGGGAACCCTAATGCAGGAGCAATAGTTTTGTATTTCTCCATGTTGTTGTAATGGATTCAGCAGTAATTGGTGGTAACATTGGTACTGTAAATTTTGTTTCCTTCTTTGACCTTGGATAACCTATAATAGCATAACATCCAGTTACCCAGTGTTTCCAGAAAGTTTGAACTTCATTTGCTCCCCATTGCCTAGACCCTCTTGCCCACAAATCTGGGGATAATATCACTATTCCAGTGGAGTCGGCATCAAAGTTTTTCTTCAGCAGGAACAGAATTTCACTGAAGGTGCTAGATATAAGGCAAGAAAGAGTATATTGGATGATTTCAGTAGAGGTTGGTTTGGGCTTTGGAGGCCACATCCTCAGTTAAAGAGGATTTCTTAATTATTATAGACCTGAAGGTGCAGAATTTCATGGCATACTTTTTGTCTATGAAAAGCAATATTGGTAGAGTAGCTCCAAGATGTTTAAGCAGTGTTTAGTTAGGCTGTGTATCCATCAACTAAAATTAAACTCAGTTTCCTCCCCTGTATGTGCATAATATTATTTCTGTACCTCATTGTGGTGGGTTGACCCTGGCTGGATGCCAGGTGCCCACCAAAGCCGCTCTATCACTCCCCTCCTCAGCTGGACAGGGGAGAGAAAATATAATGAAAGGCTCGTGGGTCGAGATAAGGACAGGGAGATCACTCAGCAATTACCATCACGGGCAAAACAGACTTGGGGAAAAAAATTAATTTAATTTATTACCAGTCAAATCAGAGTAGGGTAATGAGAAATAAAGCCAAATCTTAAAAACACCTTCCCCCCACCCCTCCCTTCTTCCCGGGCTTAACTTTACTCCCGCCCCGAGCAGTGCGGGGGGACAGGGAATGGGGGTTGCAGTCAGTTCATCCCACATTGTCTCTGCTGCTCCTTCCTCCTCAGGGGGAGGACTCCTCACACTCTTCCCCTGCTCCAGCGTAGGGTCCCTCCCACGGGAGACAGTCCTTCATGAACTTCTCCAAGGTGAGTCCTTCCCACGGGCTGCAGTTCTTCATGAACTGCTCCAGCATGGGTCCTATCCACGGGGTCACAAGTCCTGCCAGCAAACCTGCTCCAGCATGGGCTGCTCTCTCCACGGGTCCACAGGTCCTGCCAGGAGCCTGCTCCAGCACGGGCTTCCCACGGGGTCACAGCTTCCTTCAGGCACATCCACCTGCTCCAGCGTGGGGTCCTCCATGAGCTGCAGATGGATATCTGCTCCACCGTGGACCTCCATGGGCTGCAGGGGGACAGCCTGCCTCACCATGGTCTTCACCATGGGCTGCAGGGGAATCTCTGCTCCGGCGCCTGGAGCACCTCCTCCCCCTCCTTCTTCCCTGACCTTGGTGTCTGCAGAGTTGTTTCTCTCACATATTCTCACTCCTCTCTCCGGCTGCAGTTTCTGTTGCACAGTAACTTTTTCCCCTTCTTAAATATGTTATCACAGAGGGACTACCACTGTCACTGATTGGCTCGGCCTTGGCCAGGGGCGGGTCCATCTTGGAGCCGGCTGGCATTGGCGCTATCGGACATAGGGGAAGCTTCTAGCAGCTTCTCACAGAAGCCACCCCTGTAGCCCCTCCACTACCAAAACCTTGCCGCACAAACCCTATACGCTCATAAAAGTCTTGATGTAGTTAGCAAATGTTTTTAAAATGCTTTGTAGATAGAAAGTACAAAATATATTCTTCAGTTTTTCAAATTACAGAGTACAAACTGGTCATGTTTGGGTATCTATGAGCAGGTTCTATACCAGCCCTGGTATGTGAACAAATTTTTAAAATACATATCCTTTGACAGAATGCTAGCAATAACATAATTAATGATACCTATGTGGAACATGGGAAACAGCAACTAGAAATATGTGCAGACATACCAATGTGAGCTTTTATTGTTTTTCAACACTTTGCTACATAGTGGTTTGAGCTGTTTGTTTATTAAAATGACAGTGATAAATGCATGGTTCTTCTTTAAAATGGGAAGTTATTTTGCATTTATTTTCCTTTTTTTTTTTAAGGACTGAGGTAAATTTTGTAGACAGCTTTACAAAAGTGAAGTTTGTTTGAAAGCATCTGACTGCTTGAAATGGGTTTTAATTTAGTTTTGTAGAATTGCTATCAAAACGTTAGAGCAACAGAATTAAATAATTAGATCTCATTACAGAATACGTTTTGAAAAATTAAGCTTGGAGATAATGTGAATTGTTTTGATAAATACAAATAATATGCAGTTACTCTGGAGAAACATATATGTGTGTGTGGAGACCTATATGTGTATTGTAAAGCAGAACTGACTGACTTAATTAAATTACAAAGAACAGAGGCAAGATTGAAGGACTGGGTCACAACCCTTTGACACATTTCAAGTATTACAATCTGAATATGCAAGTCCCCAGGGTCAAATTCTTAATGTCCTATTTTGACATGGATAAATTAAATTTTCCTGATTTCTGCATAGGTAATTTCTTGCTTAAATAGTATGAATTCTATGGAAGTCTCATTAATATTTGGATCTGGGATTGTATCCTGCTTCTGTTGAAGCCAATGGCAAAATTGCTGTGGGAGCAAGACTGGATTTGTAATTGTCACTGTCATTACACTGTTACATTGGCACTCAATGTCATTAGCATCAAGCAACAACAACAAAAAAATCTTTAATAATGACTAATGTAAGGTACTATTAAATGTTGGTTTTATAATACTTTATGAGGGGGTGATAAAGCAATTGAAAAATTAATCATAAGGGAAAATATTGGAGTTTGAAATATAATCAGAGGAATCATTACAGTTCATTAATTTATGTGTAAATACTGATGTTTTCCAGTGGAATTATAAAATGCAAGTGAAGTGAAATGGCCATTTTTATTGAAGGCATTTTACCCTTATCATCAGATGGAATTTAATTTGTTTACAGACTCAGTATTGGGCTGATCCACATGGAGAACTATTAACAAACTAGGGCTTTGAGTCCTGTTTGTAAAGCAGCAATTTCAGCTACCGGGATAAAAGTGTTCAGGGAATATGTGGAAAGAACTAGAGCTTTATTGTTGTTTTGTTAGCTGACTAAAGCAATGGCATTAGAACTAATTACATAAATATCAAACCAGTAAGACTGACATAAAACATGTTGCTTACACTTTTGTCTTGACTACTTTACTGATGTACTCTGGCTGAAAGCAGAGTTGAATGCTGCATGCAAAACCACTATTGTTTTGATACACACTTATATTTGCTGTAGACTTACAAGCTACCAGTTCTACATTCATTCTACTTGTGCCAGGAACAATGTGTACAGGAGGGAGACTGGCCAAAACAGGAGTTACCAGTGCTAAAACAAGCAGATTATGCCCTCGAATGCCCCAAACTGTAGAAGGCACATGAAGCAAGGGACATGAACTCTGCAGCTTGTTGGATTTTAAGTGTAGGTCAACACCAGTATCTGGCTGCATGAGACTGTTTGAAATTGCAATTGAATTTTCATTGATTAAATAGAAGATCATACTGATGAGCTATGCCCATGGTCTGCATGCGTTTAGAAAAAAACCTTTCTGCTCTTTATTATTACCAGTTACTATCATTACTAATATTTTCCCTAAATTGTAGTGTTGGACACACCAAAGTGGCATCACTTTGAGCTGGAGACCATACAGATAGATACAAAGACATAGTTTTTGTCCTGAAACAGTCTTATTTAAGAGAAAACATGTTGCTTCTGTATTTGCCAGAATTATGTGTGCATTTACTAGTTTGAATTGATATGATTGATCAAAAAGGGATTTTAAAACTTGAAGCGTGTGCATGTGTGTATACACACATGCACACAATGCACATTTTATATATATATATAAATTTACAGGATACAAAAGCAGTAGTTAAATGTTTAATAACTTTATGGATAGCAGTGTTATTTTAAGACAATAGAAAGCACTCTAGCTTCTCTAAATCAGCTTATGTTATTTTTAATCTGTGGAGGACCCAAATATATAGCATTGCCAAATCACGCACCAGAGCTGTTTTCTGAAGAGATGTTATATATTCAAATATATAATTTTTTTATTCATTTTCCTTGGATCATATTGTATTTGTTTTGGAAGCAAATCTGCTACCTAGGTATCATAAAGCTTAGAATATCAGTTGTTTCAGTGTCAAGCTTCCTTCATATTACAGCAGGTTTAATGAATCAAATGCTAGTCTAAGCTTTTTATTGAAAATTACTTTTGAATGTTCCAAACCAGCAATTCCTAAACAGAATTCAAATTCTCTATTTATTGAAGGTTATTTAGAAGATTCTCATCATCTCTGCCAAGAAAATTTGATCTAGACACTTCTGTTTGAGAATATGAAACAAAAGGAAGAATATGCGTGGATTTCAAAGTACTGCATTAAGTTGTGGTATGAGAAGTACTGGGGAAATAGTTTTCTCTGTTGCTCATTGTAGATCTATTACAAATTGTTTCTGATGCAGCTGAGAAAAATGCAGACCCTTAAAAAGGAACATGGACCTGTTGACACAAGTAGCAATGATGTGGACAAAATAATGGTACTTAAGTCTACTTTAGCAGAAGTGTCTGAAGAATTGTCTACAAATGAAGAGATACTACTCACTGAAGCAAGTAGTGGAAAAAGCAAATCTTCAGCTTGCCGGAGAAAGCGAGAATTCATTCCAGATGAAAAGAAAGATGCTATGTATTGGGAGAAAAGGCGGAAAAATAATGAAGCTGCTAAAAGATCTCGTGAAAAACGACGACTGAATGACCTTGTCTTAGAGAACAAACTAATTGCACTGGGAGAGGAGAATGCCACTTTGAAGGCAGAGCTGCTTTCTTTGAAGCTGAAGTTTGGTTTAATTACTTCTGCAGCCTATGCCCAAGAGATACAGAAACTCAGTAGCTCAACAGCTGTGTATTTCCAAGATTATCAAAGTTCCAAATCAAATATTAACTCATTTGTGGATGAACATGAACCATCTATAGTTGGTAGCAGTTGTATTTCTGTCATTAAACATTCTCCTCAAAGGTCTATGTCTGATATGTCTGAAATATCATCAGTAGAGCATACTCAATCAAGTTGTATGCAAAACAACTGCAGAAGTCCTGAAAATAAGTTCCAGATTATAAAACAGGAGCCCATGGAATTAGAGAGAGAGCCAAGAGATGACAGATGTTCACAGAAAGCATCCATATATCCACACTACATGGGAACTACCTTTAACATGTACTCACATTCTCCTCCTCTGTTCCAAGTCAATAGGTCCTCCAGTAATTCCCCCAGAACTTCAGAAACTGATGACAGTGCAGTTGGAAAGTCATCTGATGGAGAAGATGAACAGCAGGTTCCTAAGGGTCCAATCCATTCCCCAGTTGAACATAAAAATATTCATGCAACAGTTAAAGTTCCAGAAGTGAATTCTTCAGCTTTGCCTCACAAGCTTCGAATTAAAGCCAAAGCCATGCAAGTTAAAGTGGAAGCAGTAGATAATGACTATGATGCTGCACAGAAACTATCATCACCTATTGATATGTCATCAAAAAGACATGTTGAGCTTGAAAAACACACTGCACAAAACTTGGTGCATTCTTCTCACACTCCTTTCTCAGTTCAAGTGACTAATATCCGAGACTGGTCTCTCAAACCAGAACTCTGGCATCAAAAGGAACTCAATGTAAGAATTCAGAGTGGTTGCAAAACTGAAATTGTTGAAATAAAAGACAGTATCTTCAATGTCTCTGAGTCAGAGAACCTGTATTTGAAGCAGGGCATAACAAACTTATCTCCAGAGGTTGCTTCCCTTAAAAGACTTATAACTACACAACAAATCTCTGCATCAGACTCTGGTTAAGTTACTACTGAATAAAGGCTTATTGTTGTTTTTTAAAAACAATGTCATTTGCAGTAGACCAATATGTTTTGTATTATGCTGACTTATCACTGGACTTGTGATGTCATTTCACTGTAATGTTCACATAATGTCTGGTGTCTTTTTGTGCACAAATTATTATGGAGACTAGGCTGTGTTATGATCATTATGCCTTGTGTATAGTCAAGTAGCCGGTACGAAGGCTATATATAGTGAACTTTGTTTTCTTTTTCTTCTTCTAAAGCGTGCAAGTTACCAGTTACAATAAAATATTGATGACAAACACAAAACATCTACTCCAATTGATTTTTATGAACTTGTAAATATGTTGTTAATTAAAAAAAAAAAGGCTTGTTTCTTACACTGTGCTCAACTTAACTTATATGTTTGGTTTTTACAGCCAGACTTACACATATTTTAAATTGTATTTTTTCCTTAAGACCTCTTTTTAGAAGAGAATTGAAATAAAGTGGATATTTATAAATGAAACAGTATCCAATTCATAGCCTTAGTTTTCTTTAACTTACTTCTTAGTATAAATTAACCAAAAGCAACACAAATTCTAACACAGTAATTGTAATATCAAGGAACTTTTTCTTCTGTCTCAAATGAGAGAGGGAGTATTGGGTTTCCTGAATGGCTTACTATAACGAACTTTTTTCAGTATTATAACTTTGTGTTTTAGATGAAATTAGTTATGTTGGACTTGCGCATCTTCAAGTTTTAAGAGTCTTGAAGTGACAGAATTGGACAATGTTGTCTTTACCAAGGGCTGTGCTTATGCCTGTACAGGCATGGAAAGAAGTATGGTCAAAGGCTACTGGATCTGTAAACTCCGAGCTTAACTTGGCAAAATCTATATAAGGACAGGCAATAGTAAGTAGCAGCATTAGAGGAGATAATCTTCTATTTCAGCTCCCACTGTGGGACATAACAGAATTGTAAGTATGAAATAAGGCTTACAGCCAATATGGCTTTGGTTTAAATGGCTTAGTTAACTGAACTGGAATACCCTGGCTGACTACAAGGCATTTTGCCAGAAATTCTTAAATATAAAACAGAATATGTGGAGAACAATCCAGATAGTACTAGCTCCTTAAAATTTGCATAGACAAGGACTTCTTCATATGATGACTGGACAGGTTTTTAGTGTTCTTGTCTGAGAAGAGCCATTGGAGCATGGAGATTGTATTGCATCATACCCCCTTGGCTGGGCTTACCAAAGTCTTTCATTTAAAAAATAAAAATAATTTATAAATAGAACATAGATTTGGCAGCAGAAGTCCTTCTCAAGATAATTCCCCATTCTCTTAAAGTACTAATAAATCAGATGATTAACAAATAAGCACTTTCTGAAAAAGTTCTTTATGGAAATGTTCCATTATAGATCATGGAAATTAATAGACTTAAAATACTAATTAAGAAAACAGAATGGAGTTGTTAGTGATTTTTAATTACATATTTGACTAGAGTGAGAGGAAGTTTGTCGATTTATTTTTGGAATGAAGAGGAGTCTGAGTCTCTTCTGATAGCTCTGAAGTTTGGTCCAGCAGTCAGGGCAATGGCAAAACTCTCTGACGTTAGCAAGGCCAGGATTTTATTCTATATTTTTTTCAGGCACTGATGATTCACAGTCACATTCTGGGTAGACCTTGGCACAGAAATCACTGGTACAATTTGAACTTTTTTGAGCCTTTTAATTGCTGAGCTGTATTTGTGACATTGAGAGTTAATAACACACAGAGATTCCTTTCTCAAAAAATGCCTGTTATCCTTTTCTCATGCCTTAATAATACAATAGACCCCTATAGTCAGGCTCTATATATATTTGGTAATTAATATAGATGACATCTCAGTGTTACTGAAAATAAGATCAAGATTATTGCATGAAAAAAAAAAAATACATTGAATGATGGATATGAGACACCAGGCAGTGACTGCTACTGGCTTTTTGCTTACTAAATGTCTTCTGTAAGTAACCACAAAATTCTTTAAATATTTTGTATATTATTTATCACATGTAATGTGTTCAAGGAGAAGACTTAAAAATCTCAGTGTTGCTATGTGTGTAAGCCTAGATCTATTGTGTTTTGGGTTTTTTTTTTCAATTTATTGTTACTTACTGTTTGTCATAATTGAAGATTATTATCCTCCTTTTAGCTCATATTTTCCACTATTTTGTGTATTTCTTTTGTGCAATTAATACTTAAAAGCAATGATGTAGTTAATTTGTTGAAGGGTGTCATTGCAAGTAAGCTATAGCATGGAACTTAGGAGCACAATCAGATGCTATTTATGCCCCTTCCCACTTTAGTATTTGAAAAAAGAAATAATTTGTCTTTTGTTCAAAACTAGAACTAATTACAACATGATTTTCTATTATGTACATCATATTAGTCCAATACGTAGGTTAGTAGGTGTTATCTCTACAATTCTGCAGTTGATGACAAATCATTCTATGCTCAAGTTATTACTTCTATGGCTAAAATTTGGAGTATCTTCCGTAAACTGAAGTTATAAAATGCAGGAGTGTGGGTGGTTCATATAAAGCTAGATTTTTGTCTACAGTCTCATCCTTTAAACTGGACAACTGAAAAATAAATTTGGTGTAGCTGACCTCCTCACCCAGCCCCATCTTTAGCCTGCTTTCCTCCAGCATGTTGTATCAGGGAAGAGGAAGAATTGCCACTGATCAGTAGGAGGGAGAGAATGCAGTGGGACTCTGCTCCCATACTCTGACTTTCAGCAGCAGTGACTAATAAATTAGAACATAAATAGTAAGGATATATTTTCCTGTCCTATCTCACAGGAACACTTAAAAGATGGGTATGGTTACGGTTATGTGTAAGTTTACACTGCAGATTTATATTGTTACCCTTTCACATGTCTGGGTTTATATATGGCATATTTAAAAAACAGATAAGGATCTTTACATCCCCAAGAGTAAATTATTCACTGTTAAAAATGTATATAAGTGGTGATTTTGGCGTGTGGATATGCTTATTTTGGAAAAGGATATGTAACATGAATGCTCTTATACTCTGTCAAATCCTGTGGAAAACACTTAAATCAAACTTGAGAAGTGGGATAGACTTTTATTTTGGTCAAGTTAGGCATATACTAGAACTATAGTGACTGAAAAATGTCTGTAGGGTATGCTTTCAAATGAGAATGTTAAGAAAGGTCATATATGGAAACTGGAAACCCCATTGATTTATCAATGCAGAAATTGTCATTTTTCATGGGAACATAGGAATTATCATGCCAGATAAGTTTGATTAGTCCTGAATCTTGCCTCTGATAATTGTTAGTATGAAAGGCTTCACAGAAAATTTTAAGAAAGCCCATGGAAAATAACTGTTGATTAACAAGGTAAGTTTTTTCCTAGTGACATCAGGTAGTGGTTGATTGATACTGTGAAGCGTGTGTGTCAGTCCCTCTTTTAAATCTGCCTAACTTAATTATTTATAAATACAGTAATATTTTTTCATATTTCATCAGCATTATATTTTTGTAGATATAAAGATTGAATATAGATATGCTTTTCGGAATCCCTTCAAACTTCTGCCTTCAGTAAAGCTTATGTATTGCACAGGATAGTGATATATTTAAATCTTATTAGTATTATTCTGTATAGCCAAATATCCCCTCATTCATGAATAGGAGATGGGTAAATGGCAATACCTGATTTATCTTCTCTTATTATTTTGTATGTTTTCATTATGGCCCTTATGTCCACGTGAGCGGTTCATGAGAATACATAGTGTTCATTTTCTGTAGAACTTAACAGAAATGTACAATTGCACCATAAACACATTTCTGAAGTTATATTAAAATACCAAATTCTACAAATCTTTTCTACTTGCTAGTATACAAATATGCTTTTGAAAATAGGCGATGCACAATGAATTTAGCAGAAAACCCACAGAGAATGTAATTAAAATATGGCCTTTATTAACACCATATTGTTTTTAAAATACTTTTAGTTTATTGCACAATACAAGCTTGGTAACTACAAGAATACAGCAAAATAATTTTTAGTATTTATTGCATGAGAATGAGTAGCACATATTGTTTCATTACGGAATGCCAAGTTCAAAGTTAAAAATACTAGGCCAAATCCTGAGGCCTTTAACTTAGTGTCAGATTCTACTTTCCTTATTCAAGGGGACTTTTTTATGAGTGGAATAAGGGATTTACTCAAACTGAGTAAGATTACCAGGACATAATCTTTACTGTTCACTCATGCCACAGAGTCCTACTGATTTTCAGTATCTCTAAGGCTAACTCTCTTGTGACACAATAGTGATATGTGAGTCAATTAATATTACTGAAGTTACAGAGAACTTACTCATGTAGAAAGAGAAGGCAGCCAGGTCTTCAACTATTATTTATTCTATGTCAGCTCTAAAAGGGCTAGATGAATTATGAGCAAAAACTCAAAGTAAAGGCATAGTGTTTATTTGCTTGAAAGAGAAAGCAGCAGAAGACATTTACTCTTATAACTCCAAATATTGCAGGAACACATCTACGCTTTTTATGATTCTGCCAGCTATTATCTGTGTGCCAATCCTAATGTATGAAGTAGAGTTATGGTAATTCCTCCTCCTCATCTCTCCTCTTTAAACACTATGGAGCTCCACAAGATTACAAGACCAAATGCAGGGCCTGCAACTCTGCTATGATTTTATGTGGGTTTTCATCTCCTGTAAGCATCCTTCTTGCCTTTGCTACATCTGAGAGATCTGTTCTGAGAAAACCTGCATCAGCCCAAGAGGTTCTGGGGAAGCTACACGTGCATCTAATACTATTGACAGTCAGGTACCATGGTCAATTTTTCCTCCTCTCTCCCTTTTCCCCCTGCACAAATGTATACATAACTTAAAATGTCAAACAGCTATTATACTTTTCCATGCTACTCAGATTCTTGGATGTGCAAATGGCTGAATGGGCGTCTAAATGACTTATATATGTAAAAACCTAAATTTGTCCTGGTATCTCTATGTGCCAGAGTCAGCATCCATTATATCTACGTTTCTGAAGCATGACATTAAACCTCTGTCTCTTTCTAACAATTTGGACCTCTAAAAATTCTGTGTTGTATATAAATACACTGAGAACATATTCCATTGATTTCCATGGGATTTGTGTTATGCGGCCCTGAAAGCCAGAATGTTAATGGTATGTATAACAATCAGAAAGTACTAAAGCATAATACTATATCATATAAAATAGCTGAAAAGATGATAAAATGTGATGAGAACCATTGCAGCAGAACACAGTGTTCCTTTCTCTGGGCCCTGTTCCCATTAAGGATTTAGAAATACTGGAGGGATTTCAGAGGAGAGCAAAAATAAAATAATCAACTGTCAAGGACTGATCCATTAATTAAAAGTACACATTTAACTAGTCCCCAATATACATGTCAACATCATACGTACTTGACAATATACATGTTAACATAGATTGAAGTATTTAGTTCCCATTCTCAAAAAAGGCTTGGTGACACATTTTTTTTAAAAGTCTGTTAAAAATGTGAACATACAAACGTCAAAGATATTTATGTAAGAAAAGCTACATTGGACAAGAGACTGTGACAGTTGGACAACATATATTCTCTATAAATATTGTAGGGGGCTGGAAGGAATTGTTTATATTTTCTCATTTTTTGTAAGAATAGTGAGATTACTTTGAAAAGATTTTTAGCTTCTTTTATCACGAGATATTTATGACAGTGAAAACTAGAAAACTGGGAGAAAGACGAACAATCCTGATTTGATGGTATTGCAAGGTAGTGTTAACAGGCATGGAAGGGACAAATAGTCTCTCAGGTGATGCATTAATATAGATCAATTTCTAGACCAACAACAAATTTTACTGTAAATCCTAGCAAAACAGTGCAAGATAATAGAAATTAAGAAGAAAAATCCATGTCTTGTATCTTTTATTAGAATGGTGCAAGCGTGCTACTCATAGGCAGATGTGAGAACTTTTAAAATAACAAGAAACAGAATATAACAGCAAATGTCATATCAGAACCTCCTATAAATATAGTCATGGTGACACAAAAATATCTGAGGCTCCTCTGGAACTTTTTATGTCTGCATTAGATCCCTAGTATGTGGTTTATGTAATATCTATGTACTAGTCTTTTCAGGTATGGGGAAAATGTAAGTGTGGCCTGCAAATGACATCCAGAGGGAACACTAACTCATCTGCAGTCTGAATTCTTTATAAACCACTCTGTTTTGCCAGAAATGTCTCATCTTCTTAACAAGTGCAGGATTGTGGCTGAGAACAAAGTTGACTTATCTGCCTTAAAAAAAAAATTGCTACAAACTCCTCATCTATTTATGATTGTGTTTGATGTGATAAACAGTTAAGTAGCATGTCAGAATGTACAAAAAGTCAGCTGGCTCTTGTCACGGATGGAGTCACGTACTTCACTCATAAAACAGAAGTAGCAATATGTTTATTGATATAAATTAGTGAGTTAACAAAGTTTGATAGTAAATGCGACAGTGGTTTAACAAGATTCGATGGCAAGGTACACTTGATTATTTACTGCATAGAGGACAGGGTCAGACAAAACTGTCAGGGAGACCCTCCCGTTGAGTCATGAGGTTCAGAAAGGACCCCCTTGCGTTCTAAACTCCTTCTCAGAGGGAAGTTTAGGTGCAGCTGGATCCAGACTTAGTCCCAGACTTGGTCAACAGTTTATGTCTAAAGGATTATATATGCACAATCAATCCTTTATATCACTTAGGATTTCAAAGTTTAGCATGCTATTAATCACTTACTGAGAATCTGTTGTGGCAAGGACTCTCTCAGCCTCAAGGAGTAACCTTGAGAGGCATCCCTACTCAAGGGGAGATCCTGGCATGCATCCCGCTGCTGTGCAGGAGAGCTCAACGGGCCCTGGGCTGTCCACTATTTATGGAGTAAGATGATTGACATAGTCATATTTGCATACCAGCTGTATTTCGGTTGATGCATGCTCAACTAGCCCTTGGCTATTGTGTTGTTATCTGTCTCCCCCGAATCCACTTTGACCCTGATGCAGCCATCATGACCAGACACATCCATTACGACTGCCACTGGTGGTTATCACTTGAGCAGGGTTACGGGAATAAAGGTCAGTTTGGGGGGGGAGCACACTGTCACAGCTCTCAGAAGATTACTTTATATATACGAAGTGATATAATGAAGTTGAGTAGTAAGAAAAGTGAGAGCCTCCAGGAGCCATTTTACAACTAATCTATTACAATCTGTCCATGTGACAGTTGCTAATCTGATGCTTTCATCCATTAGCTTGCTTCCTTGCAAGTCTGCAGTGTTTGTTTATTTTTCTTCTGATAACTCTTCTCATATAAAACTCATGGGATAAAGCTCCTTAAGGAAGATACTCTCTTCCTGTTCATGTTTGACTTCAAGAGATCACAGAGAGACTCCAGAGACTCCATACTAGAGTCTCCTGTCTCTACACCACTTCTTTATAGTGTGGCTGGAGTGAAATCATGCTGCAACTTTCTCCCTCTGCATTTGATAGAATTTGTAACAATTGCATGGAAACTTTTTCCTAAAGGATCTCTGGAGTGTATCAGGATAACAATGGCTTAAAATATACTGCTGCTCAGGATGTGTATTGGGTCTGGCTGAGATGGAGTTAATTTTCCCCACAGCAGCCCTCATAGTGCTGTGCTCTGTATTGGTAGCTAGAAAGGTGTGGATAACACACCAGGGTTTTGGCTACTGCTGAGCACTGCTCCCACAGCATCAAGGCTGCCTCTCCAACATTGCCCCCCTCACCAGTAGGCTGGGGGTGGGCAAGATCTTGGGAGGGGACAGAGCCAGGACAGCTGACCCCAACTGACCAAAGGGATATTCCATACCATGTGACGTCTGCTCAGCATAAAAGCTAGGGGGAGGAGGAGGAAGGGGGGGCATTTGTTTATTTACGTTTGTCTTCCGGTGCAACCGCTACGCATACTGAAGCCCTGCTTCCCAGGAAGTGGCCGAACATCGCCTGCTGATGGGAAGTAGAGAATAAAATCTTTTGTTTTCTTTTGCTTTCACGTGCGACCTTTGCTTCTGCTTTATTAAACTGCCCTTATCTCGACCCACGAGCCTTTCGTTTTATTTTCTCCCCCTGTCCAGTTGAGGAGGGGGAGTGATAGAGCGGCTTTGGTGGGCACCTGGCATCCGGCCAGGGTCAACCCACTACAGTCCTTTTTGGCGCCCAACATGGGGCACGACAACGGCAGTTTTGTATTAAGCGTGCTATAGCTATAGTAGTTATTAAGTGGCAAGCTCCTGTGCGGGTCACGGAGTTTGTTGGCTGCACTGCTTATCTTTATTTTGCTGAGCTTGGGAACATGTTAATAGAAATAATGGCTCTGTGCTTTGCCCTGGCATTGATGGCCTTACTGTGCTGGGGGAGCTATCTTGTGGAGAAGATGAGGGAATACATCTCCCTCTCCCTACCTGGGATTGATGTGGATGGTTTTATTATGCAAGCTCCTGAGGTCCTTGTTCCCCCTTATGTGAGCTGTTTAATACTATTAATTAATACTATTGGCATATTATGGGTTTTGTGGAATCTGGTCTCATCCTGGTGTAAGAGAAGACAACTTTTGGGTGAGGCAATACTGAAATGTGCCCTGAGGCGGCCGGTCCCTGGGTGGCAGGGTGTGTGGAAGGACTTGGGCAGATTCCTAGGACGGTTATCACCTCCCATAGCCTGGGACTTTACACCTGAACAGGCAAGCAACCCTGGCAAACTGATGCGCCACCCGATAGAAGGGTGCCTTGCCTACCCCAATGAAAACCAGCAGCTTCTAGCACTGTACTGGGGCCTGGCCTGTGCCTATCGAGCCACAGTTCAGTACTATCAGAGGATTACGGTTGAGGCAGGGACCCAAACTGCATCTGAGGACACCATGGTTGAGATAGGCACCCAAACAACAACAACAACTACAGTAATTGCCCCAGTAGTGAAAAAGAAACAGTGGACAAGGAGAACAATGGGTCCATACCCTCGATTAGTAAGGGAGGAGGAAGAAGAGGAAAGGTTTGATCAAGAAGCCAGTCCTTCGACAAAGAAATGGGAGGAAGGAATGAGAGAACTTAGACAGGAAGCAGAAACTACCCAGCCCCTGACCTCATCAGAACTTCAAGACATGCAGAAAGATTACAGCCGCCAGCCAGGTGAGTGGATTGCTGCCTGGCTGCTCCGATGCTGGGATAGCGGGGCTGACAGTCAGCAATTGGAAGGTAAGGAAGCCCAACAGCTGGGATCCCTTGCTAGAAACCAGGGAATTGAGAGAGGAATTGGAAAAGAGGCAGCAATTTGCAGTCTCTGGAGACGGCTCCTCTCAAGTGTGAGGGCAAGATATCCATTCAAGGAAGATCTTGTGAACTCCCCAGGAAAGTGGACTACTGCAGATGAAGGCATCCAGTACCTGAGAGAATTAGTGGTGCTGGAAGTCATCTACAGTGGAAACTACAGTAAGACTGCTGTTAAGAAGGGGTCACCCAAGAAGGCTGTCAGCGTAGTTGCTGTAGAGACACAAGAAGGCAATCGGCGATCTCCCAGACATAGAAGAACTGAAATCACCTCCCTTGATCCTGGTGAGGGGACTTCTGGTCTGGCACTGCAAGGGTCAGACAGTGAATACTCTGACCAGGAACAGGAAGAGAGGGTCCCTGCCTTCGGCCAGGAGGAGGAAAGGGATGACCGGGTATACCAGACTGTGTGGATTCGATGGCCTGGCACATCAGACCCACCAAAGTATAAGGCTTTGGTAGACACTGGTGCACAGTGTACGCTGGTGCCATCAGGGTATAGGGGCATGGAACCCATCTGGATCTCTGGAGTGACAGGGGGATGCCAAGAATTGTCTGTATTGGAGGCTGAGGTGAGCTTAACAGGGGACAAGGGGCAAAAGCACCCCATTGTGACCGGCCCAGAGGCCCCTTGTATCCTTGGCATAGACTACCTCAGGAGAGGGTACTTCAAGGACCCAAAGGGGTACCCATGGGCTTTTGGTGTAGCCACTGTGAACACAGAGAAGATCAAACAGCTATCTACCCTGCCTGGCCTCTCAGAAGATCCCTTCGTTGTGGGATTGCTGCGAGTTGAAGAACAGCAGGTGCCAATTGCTACCAGGACGGTGCACCGGTGGCAATATCGCACAAACCAAGACTCCCTGGCTCCCATCCATGAGCTGATTCATCAACTGGAGAGCCAAGGAGAGTGAACAGCAAGACTCACTCACCTTTCAATAGTCCCATATGGCCAGTGCAAAAGTCTGACGGAGGGTGGAGGTTAACAGTAGACTATCGTGGCCTGAATGAAGTGACACCACCACTGAGTGCTGCTGTACCAGACATGTTAGAGCTCCAATATGAACTGCAGTCAAAGGCAGCCAAGTGGTATGCTACAATTGACATTGCCAATGCATTTTTCTCAATTCCTTTGGCAGCAGAGTGCAGGCCACAGTTTGCTTTCACTTGGAGAGGTGTTCAATACACCTGGAATCGACTGCCCCAGGGGTGGAAGCACAGCCCTACCATTTGTCATGGACTAATCCAAACTGCACTGGAACAGGGTGATGCCCCTGAACATTTGCAATACATCGATGACATCATTGTGTGGGGCAACAAGGCAGAAGAAGTGTTTGAGAAGGGAAAAAGAGTGATTCAGATTCTTCTGAAAGCTGGTTTCACCATAAAGAAAAGCAAGGTCAAGGGACCTGCACAGGAGACTCAGTTCTTGGGAATAAAATGGCAGGATGGACGCCGTCATGTGCCTATGGACGTGGTCAACAAGATAACAACTATGTCTCCACCAGCTAACAAGAAGGAAACACAAGCTTTCCTAGGCCTTGTGGGATTCTGGAGAATGCATATTCCAGGTTATAGTCAGCTTGTGAGCCCTCTCTATCGAGTAACCCGAAAGAAGAACTATTTTGAGTGGGGCCTTGAGCAACAAAAAGCCTTTGAGCATATCACACAGGAGATAGCTCGTGCGGTAGCTCTTGGGCCTGTCCGGACAGGACCAGCTGTGCAAAATGTACTCTACACTGCAGCTGGGGAGCATGGTCTCACCTGGAGCCTCTGGCAGAAAACACCAGGAGAAACCCAAGGTTGACCATTAGGGTTTTGGAGCCGGGGGTATTGAGGATCAGAAGCCCACTACACCCCAACTGAAAAAGAGATACTAGCAGCATATGAGGGGGTTCGAGCCGCTTCAGAAGTTGTTGGCACAGAAGCATATCTCCTCTTGGCACCACGATTGCCCATGCTCCACTGGATGTTCAAAGGAAACATCCCCTCTACACATCATGCAACCAGCGCTACGTGGAGTAAGTGGGTAGGGTTGATCACGCAACGAGCTCGACTGGGGAAACCCAACCGCCCAGGAATCCTGGAAGAGATCATGGACTGGCCAGAAGGCAGAGATTTTGGAGCATTGCCTGAGGAGGTGGCTTGTGCCCAAGAGGCACCACCATATAATGAGTTATCAGAAGATGAAAGGTGTTATGCTTTGTTTACTGATGGATCCTGTCATGTGGTAGGAAACCATCTGTGGTGGGTTGACCCTGGCTGGATGCCAGGTGCCCACCAAAGCCGCTCTATCACTCCCCCTCCTCAACTGGACAGGGGAGAGAAAATAAAACGAAAGGCTCGTGGGTCGAGATAAGGACAGGGAGATCACTCAGCAATTACCGTCATGGGCAAAACAGACTCGACTTGGGGAAAAATTAGTTTAATTTTTTACTAGTCAAATCAGAGCAGGATAATGAGAAATAAAACCAAATCTTAAAACACCTTCCCCCCACCCCTCCCTTCTTCCCGGGCTCAACTTTACTCCCGATTTTCTCTACCTCCTCCCCTCGAGCGGCGCAGGGGGACAGGGAATGGGGGTTTGGGTCAGTTCATCACACATTGTTTCTGTCGCTCCTTCCTCCTCAGGGGGAGGACTCCTCACACTCTTCCCCTGCTCCAGCGTGGGGTCCCTCCCACGGGAGACAGTCCTTCACGAACTTCTCCAACGTGTGTCCTTCCCACAGGCTACAGTTCTTCACGAACTGCTCCAGCATGGGTCCCATCCATGGGGTGCAGTCCTTCAGGAACACACTGCTCCACTGTGGGTCCCCCGCGGGGTCACAAGTCCTGCCGGCAAACCTGCTCCAGCGTGGGCTCCTCTCTCCATGGGGCCACGGGTCCGCAGGTCCTGCCAGGAGCCTGCTCCAGCGCGGGCTTCCCATGGGGTCACAGCGTCCTTCAGGCATCCCCCTGCTCTGGCGTGGGGTCCTCCACGGGCTGCAGGTGGATATCTGCTCCACCGTGGACCTCCATGGGCTGCAGGGGGACAGCCTGCCTCACCATGGTCTTCACCATGGGCTGCAGGGGAATCTCTGCTCCGGCGCCTGGAGCACCTCCTCCCCCTCCTTCTTCCCTGACCTTGGTGTCTGCAGAGTTGTTCCTCTCACATCTTCTCACTCCGCTCTCTCTGGCTGCAACTGCAACTCCCCTGTAACTTCTTTTCCCTTTCTTAAATATGTTATCCCAGAGGCGCTACCACTGTTGCTGATTGGCTCGGCCTTGGCTAGTGGCGGGTCCGTCTTGGAACTCGCTGGCATTAACTTTATCGGACATAGGGGCAGCTTCTAGCAGCTTCTCACAGAAGCCACCCCTGTAGCCCCCCCACTACCAAAACCTTGTCACGCAAACCCAATACACCATCGGAAGTGGAAAGCTGCTGTGTGGAGTCCCACACGACAAGTCGTTGAGGCCACTGAAGGAGAAGGTGAGTCAAGTCAATTTGCAGAAGTGAAAGCCATCCAATTAGCCCTAGAGATTGCTGAACAAGAAAAGCGGCCAGTACTCTATCTCTGTACTGACTCCTGGATGGTGGCTAATGCCCTATGGGGGTGGCTACAGCAGTGGAAGAAGACCACTTGGCAGCGCAGGGGTAAACCCATCTGGGCTGCTGCACTGTGGCAGGACATTGCTGCCTGGGTAGAAAACATGGCTCTAAAGGCACCTCATGTAGATGCTCACATGCCCAAAAGCCGTGCCACTGAAGAACATCGAAACAATGAACAGGTAGACAAGGCTGCCAAAATCGAAGTATCATCATCTCAGGTGGACCTGGACTGGGAGCGTAAGGGTGAGCTATTTGTAGCCCACAAAAAATCGGGACATCTAGGGAGAGATGCAACATACAGATGGGCTCGTGATCGAGGGGTGGACCTGACCATGGAGGCCATCACACAGGTCACTCATGAATGTGAAACATGTGGTGCAATCAAGCGAGCCACACGAGTAAAATCTCCCTGGAATAGAGGGCGGTGGCTGGGTTTTCGATATGGCGAGGCCTGGCAAATTGACTATATTGGACCACTGCCACAAACACGCCAAGGCAAGCGCTACATACTCACCATGGTGGAAGCAACTACTGGCTGGCTAGAGACATACCCTGTAAACCATGCCACTGCCCGAAACACCATCTTAGGCCTTGAAAGGCAAATTTTGTGGCGACATGGTACCCCAGAAAGAATTGAATCAGATAATGGGACTCATTTCCGGAATAACCTCCTAAACTCCTGGGCCAAGAAACACGGCATTGAGTGGGTGTATCACATCCCCTATCACCCACAAGCCTCTGGAAAGACTGAGAGATATAATGGACTGTTAAAGACTATGTTGAGAGCATTGGGCAATGGGGCATGGAAGCACTGGGATACAAATTTAGCAGAAGCCACTTGGCTGGTTAACCCCAGAGGATCTGCTAACCATCCTGGTCCTGCCCAAACAAAACCCCTACATACTGTGGGAGGAGATAAGGTCCCCGTAGTGCACATGGGGAAGTGGCTGGGGAAGGCGGTATGGATTGCTCCTCCCATGGGAAAAGGCAAACCCATTCGTGGGATTGTCTTTGCTCAAGGACCTGGGTGTACTTGGTGGGTGATGCGGAAGGATGGGGAGACCCGGTGTGTGCCTCAAGGAGATTTAACCTTGGGGGAAAAATAATCTGTGATGTGAGTTGTATGTTGTAGGAAGTAATGCAGCAGGAATGACCTGAACTAACGAAGAGCGAGTTTCACAAGGAACCAGATGAGTGCAATGATGACTGAAACCAAGCTGATGTTGGTGCCCAGCAATCAAACATACTGCTTCTCCTGTCCTGAACATCCATCTTGACAGATGGGGCCCAAGTCATAGCCTGTTTGTGAACATCTGGAGGAGTGCAAGAAGCCCATGGAATGGGAGAGTAATATCTCTCTGTTAAAGGACAGAGGATAGTAGTTAATGAGAATGTGTAAATCTGTATGTTGGGTATAAAGATGGTTTAAGTATGTAGTTTAAGTCGTAAGTGTTGGTAAGAAGGGATTTCAGTAATGAGAATTAAATACGATGGGATGGTTAGAAGATATATATATATATGTGTATTAAATTATGTGGGACCTGAGCATGATGCAAATGGTATGGAATAAGGGGTGGAGATTGTATTGGGTCTAGCTGGGATGGAGTTAATTTTCCCCATAGCAGCCCTCATAGTGCTGTGCTCTGTATTGGTAGCTAGAAAGGTGTGGATAACACACCAGGGTTTTGGCTACTGCTGAGCACTGCTCCCACAGCATCAAGGCTGCCTCTCCAACATTGCCCCCCTCACCAGTAGGCTGGGGGTGGGCAAGATCTTGGGAGGGGACAGAGCCAGGACAGCTGACCCAAACTGACCAAAGGGATATTCCATACCATAGGACGTCTGCTCAGCATAAAAGCTAGGGGGAGGAGGAGGAAGGGGGGGCATTTGTTTATTTACGTTTGTCTTCCGGTGCAACCACTATGCGTACTGAAGCCCTGCTTCCCGGGAAGTGGCTGAACATCGCCTGCTGATGGGAAGTAGAGAATAAAACTTTTTGTTTTCCTTTGCTTTCACGCACGACCTTTGCTTCTGCTTTATTAAACTGCCCTTATCTTGACCTATGAGCCTTTCGTTATATTTTCTCTCCCCTGTCCAGTTGAGGAGGGGGAGTGATAGAGCAGCTTTAGTGGGCACCTGGCATCCAGCCAGGGTCAACCCACCACAGGATGATTAATGCATGTCCCCCAATCCCTGACTAAGATCTTTTTTTCCTTCCTGTCCATTCACATGGCCATATCTTAGACTGCTTCCCTCAGTAACAGCAGCGATCCAATAGATCGCTGTTTCATTTTCCTATCCATTGCAGTTAGATCAGATTCCAGCTGCTCAAACTTTCCATAAGCTGCTGAAGCTATCTCCTAAAATAAGGAAATCGCAGGGTTATTAATTCAGTCCTTGGTCAGTTTGAAATGTTTCTTTCTCTAGTAACCTGTATCTTTGTTATATTTATCTGTATCTCCTCAAAAAGCATTTATGGGTATCTGAGCATAAAGGAGTATTCCTAATTAAAAAAAAAAATAAATATTTGGAGCTGAGCCTAAAGAAACTTGACCTCCTAGTTTATTACTGCACTCCAGACCATGCCTCTCAATATCAGTTTTTAATATTATGGTGTATTCCATATACAAAGGATATCTTCTAAATTTTTTCATGGCTCACATAGTAAACTAATCGCAATTCTATTATCTTACTGTAGCTTTAATATGACAAATTTTCTGACAACATTGAATTTACTTGATATTTACATCAAATGAAGGAATTGGAAACCAGCCTTCAGCAAGGATCTCATTTTATACAATATACAAAAAGATTCTGCCATAATAATATAATAGAGGTGTTGGCAACAGGAAGAATATAAAAAGGCAAATAAAAAGGCAAAGAAAACAAATATAATAGAGGTGTTGGCAACAGGAAGAATATAAAAAGGCAAATAAAAAGGCAAAGAAAACAACAGCATATTCTCAGTCATGTAGCTGTGGTTTGATCAGGCCATGTTGGTTATTTATTATACAAGTCTTTTTTACATAATGTGGTGTTATAACTGGTTTTCAGTATTATTTTCTTTGTCAGTTTCAGATTTGTTAAATGTTTCTTTACCATTTCTGAAAATGCTCAGCTCCAAAAACTGTAGTAATTATGCTTACTTCATGTAGACAAAGCATTTTTGTTGCCATTGTGAAAGCTGTAGAACAGGAAGCAAAATGTGCTCCTTAGAGAGGTAGGGAAGGGCTGGGACACCAGACAATCTATTTTTTTAAAGACTGCATACAATCACTTTTTTTTTTTTCCACTTACTCTCTTTCCAAGTATCCCTGAGTCAGCTGATGTCAGTCAGTCACTCCTAAAAAACATCCACAGTGTGGTGTCCTACATATGACAAATGAAGATTTTCCTGAACTGCAGCAGATTCTTTCATTTGAATTTCAGTCAGGACCATTCATGGTTATTAAAGCACTTTGGTAAAGGAAAAAAGAAACAAAACTACAGATGTCAGTAATTTTTATTTACATTTGAGAATGACTAAAGGTCCAAGGTCAGCTCGCAACTCAATAAAAAGATTACTAAATCTGAGATATGAGAAGAGGGACAGGTTTACTGGAATATGAAGTGTTTTTCTTGGAAATTATACAGTGTATGTGTTTGCTTATCTGTCTATTTATAACATGAAACATTACCGAAGCACATTTTTTCTGTGTAACATGAAGTGTTGCATGAATTTTTGAATGCATAGATAATAGCGAAATATGTTCAAAAGCAGCTGTTAAACTGACCCAGTTTTCTTTTAAAATCCTTAGGTAAGAATAACGATAATTAATAAACAGGTTTGTATAATAGGTTTCACACCAGAGTTGAAAAGAAAATGTTTTGCATGTGGTGCTGAGTAATTTTTTTAACACTTTAGTAGTATTTTTCTAGCACTGCAAGCTACTTTTTCACAGTTTAATACAAAACACAGTGTCTGTTCAAAACTTCTGGTAAATTTATACCTTAGTACATTTCTAAGTGTTCACTAGAGAAGTGGGAGCTCTAATGTTCTTGTGCATGACCATTTTACCACTCAAAGGTTATGGGAAAGAACATTAAAATGGGATAAAAAGCAATAGACTATGCAATGAAATCAAAATAATTTCTCTCAACATGGCTGATTAAGTACAGCATCAGACAGGAAGTTAAGTAAACATGCAGTCACAGAAAAAAAAATCCTACACTGGGGGAAAGACTCCTTTGGTTCTTTTTATAAGAATTGCTATACAGCAACTTTAATTCTCACAAGAACTTTGTTACAAACTTTGTACTCAACTTTTGTAGTTTAATCCTGTCAAGCAGAAAGTACAACCACGTGCAGCACGAGAGGAACATTTCCGTTTGTATGACAAATGTCACTTGAAAATGGGCTTTGCTTTTAATTTAGAACACTGTAAACACATCAGGAGAAACTAGTTTTGATCATTTGCCAAATATTGCACAAGTATTTAGACTAATTACTCTTATAGAACAGAAAGTGTACTGTGTATTTTATGTGTTCCCACAATTTTTAATAGTGTCGTGGTTTAGGCCCAGCCGGCAACAAAGCACCACGCAGCCGCTCGCTCACTCCTCCCCCTCCCGGCGGGATGGGGAGGAGAAAATACAACGAAAGGCTCGTGAGTCGAGACAAGGGCAGGGAGGGATCACTCACCAATTATGGTCACAGGCAAAACAGACTCGACTTGGGGAAAAAGAAATCAATTTAATTTGTTAACAACCAAATCAGAGTAGGATGATGAGAAATAGAACCATATCTTAAAAACACACCTTCCCCCCACCCCTCCCTTCTTCCCGGGCTCAGCTTTGCTCCCGATTTTCTCTACCTCCTCCCTCCCGAGCGGCGCAGGGGGACGGGGAATGGGGGTTTGGGTCAGTTCATCACACGTTGTTTCTGCCGCTCTTTCCTCCTCAGGGGGAGAGCTCCTCACACTCTTCCCCTGCTCCAGCGTGGGGTCCCTCCTGTCGGAGATATGCGAGAAACAAAAACAAAGGATGCTACTTAGTTAACGAGGCGCGACCTTGAGAAGAGAAACAAGATGACACCATAAGTCAGCCGGGTAAAGAAATACCAAGATAAGCACAAGGGCAACCAAAGAGCTACTGGAACTGTGAGTGAACTATCCTAATTAACATACTAGAAAACCCGCCCTCGGGTAGGGAGAGCCCCCTACCAACAGAAGCCCCTTCCTCACAGAACATGCGCAGTAAAAAAGGAGGACGCTGCGACTTTAAGTGGAGATGAGGCTTGCGAGAACCAATAGGAACGAGAGTAACTAAGCGGAACTGTAAAAATACTGATAACTGTTGCTCGAAAGGTATAAAATGCTTTACCGTGTGTTAACCAGGCGTGCTAGCTTTGTGGAGTTACCACCTAGCACCCATCTCTGAGCAGACATGAAATAAACAAATATCTCGGCTCTGTGTGTTAATCGGCTTTTTTGCACACCGGGTGAAAGAATCCTGATTTTTGGGACAACGCTCCCACGGGAGACAGTCCTCCATGAACTTCTCCAAGGTGAGTCCTTTCCACGAGCTGCAGTCCTCCACAAACTGCTGCAGCGTGGGCTTTCCCACGGAGTCACGGCCTTCTTCGGGCCCAGCCACCTGCTCCGGCGTGGGGTCCTCCACGGGCTGCAGGGGAATCTCTGCTCCACCGTTAACCCTCCATGGGCTGCAGGGGGACAGCCTGCCCTCTCACCACAGGCTGCAGGGGAATCTCTGCTCCGGCGCCTGGAGCACCTCCTCCCCCTCCTTCTTCACTGACCTTGGTGTCTGCAGGGTTGTTTCTCTCACATCCCACTCCTCTCTCTGCTGCAGGTCTTTTTTTTTTTTTTTTTTTTTTGGTAGTCTTTTTTCCCCTTCTTAAATATGCTATCATAGAGGCACTACCACCATCGCTGATTGGCTCAGCTTTGGCCAGAGGCGGGTCTGACTTGGAGCCGGGGAAGCTTCTAGCAGCTTCTCACAGAAGCCACCCCTGTAGCCCCTCCCCCGCTACCAAAACCCGGCCACACAAACCCAACACAAATAGAAAGTATCATCCCTTCTGTTTCACAGATGTTTCTGAAGAAAGAAAAAAAAACCCACTAGATAACATTGTATGTATTATTATCAAAAAGCATTTCAATCATCAGCTAAAGATTTAGGGAACATTAATAGTACAATATAAATAAGAGTACATTTTAATTAGAGGGTTCTGCTCACTGATTAATCTTTCAGACTGTTCTGGTTTTGGCTGGTATAGAGTTAATTTTCTTCACAGTAGGTAGTGTGGGGCTATGTTTTGGATTTGTGCTGAAAACACAGGGATGTTTTAGTTATTGCTGAGCAGCGCTTACACAGAGTCAGGGCCTTTTCTGCTTCTCACACTGCCCAGCCAGCGAGGAGGCTGGGGGTGCACAAGAAGTTGGGAGGGGACACCGCTGGGATAGCTGATCCCAACTGACCAAAGGGATATTCCAGACCATATGATGTCATGCTCAGCATATAAAGCTGGGGGAAGAAGGAGGAAGGGGGGGATGTTCAGAGTGATAGCATTTGTCTTCCCAAGTCACCATTACCATTGATGGAGCCCTGCTTTCCTGGGGATGGCTGAACACCTGCCTGCCCATGGGAAGTAGTAAATGAATTCCTTGTTTTGCTTTGCTTGCGTGCGTGGCTTTTGCTTTCCCTATTAAACTGTCTTTATCTCAACCCATGAGTTTTCTCACTTTTACTCTTCCGATTCTCTTCCCCATCCCACTGTGGGGGGAGCAAGTGAGCGGCTGTGTGGGGCTTAGTCGCCAGCTGGAGTTAAACCACAACACAGACCCCAGGTTAAAGTCATGCCTTACTGAATAAAATATGATGTATAGTTAAAAGATAATCATAGGGCCTAACATCTCATTATTTTAATTGTGTAAATTACACAGTAAGGCATATTCAAGCTGGTAGCCAAACCAACTTGTCTGATTTCCTATGGCATTATTAAAGCATGTGGATCAGACCTAAGAATGTACAATGTACCAAATGTTCTGTCTCACACTGTAGTTACCAAGACTATGGTATGCACAGAGCACTTGGTTTGTTTTGTAAACTTTGTGCTGGACTCTCCCTTTTATATCCAAAATGTCACAGGAAGGAAGCAAGCCCAAACAACCTCCATGTCTTTAAGGCATGATAAAAGCTCTCTTATGTTCCCTTACCATCCCACTCAAAGGGCTCATAACAGTATGGAACAAGCAAAAGTAGTTCCAAACATGGGAAGAATATATCTAGTATTAGCTCTCCAAATAAATTGGAGGTGGAGGCACATTAGATCAGAGTATGCATTTATGAATTTGAGTGATCTTATTTATCTTTATTTGAGTTTTTACAGGAGAAAGATTGTTCTGTGGTTGACAGAGGTAACTTGGACTAAATTCTGCAGAAATTTGGTGTGACCTTGGGGAAGGTACAGGACAGTATGCAGGCTGCTCAGCAAGTTCTTGGAATGAGTTGGTAATATTCTTTTGATGCAGACAGTGAAGTATGCAAGTAGTGAAAGAGCTAACCAATGAGGTTGAGAATGTGAGAGCGCAAAGCAAAGTGAATTGGAGTGACCATGAAATGGCAGAGCTAATAATTTTTAAATAGAGGAGAAAAGTAAAATAAAAATAGCAGTCTCAAATAAATGTAGAGATTAGGAAGACAAATCAAAGTGGTAAAAGGTTAAGAAGAACTGGGAAAGAAATTATACTAAGGACACAAAGCAGAAGATGGGGAATGTAGGAAGGGAACAATTTGCTGGGTTTCACTGACAATAAACATAAGCAAAGCATACAGAAAGTGGAAACGGTTCAGTTATATAAGCACATATAAAGAAAGTCTGAGGTAGAAAATGAGTTATAGATATCAACAGTAACAAGAAAACATCCTATAAGCTCATCAGCAGCATGATACTGAGAAGGGAGTTGTTGCTCTACTACAGAACAGAAAGAAGAAGCTATAGACAATGCAGAGAAAGTTGAAGGGTTTAATGCTTTTTTTGGATTGGTGTTTTCTAATAAAAGTTAATGCAAGTAAGTGGCCAAGACAATACCTGTGTAGGACAGAATAAGAATATTAAGTTAACTAGATGCTTTCAAATCGACCAAAGAATTTCATCTTTGGACTCTTACAAATTGTTCTGTAAGATTTTTGCTTAAACAATCATCTAAAGCTATCATCTCAGACACTGGAGTAGTTGAGAACCCCTTGGGAACTGGGGTGATGCTCTGGAAAAGAAGAAGCCTCTTTGCTTCTTTCAAAAAGGGGAGGAGAGAAAACCTGAAAAATTATGGATCAGTTTGATTTTTTTGAAAATTCTGGAATAAATAAATAATCAAACTATTTGTAAACACTTGAGAGTTAGCAAAGAAACACCTGCTATATATCTTAATTACTGTAAGGTTTTTATGTCTCACATGATGGATGCTAGGGAAGTCTGATCAAGATGAAATTACCATAATGGGGATGCAAAAGTAGTAGTATGATGATACCTTGTTGTACTGGTTTTGGCTGAGACAGAGTTAAATTTCTTCATAGTAGCTGGTATGGGGCTATGTTTTGGATTTGTGCTGGAAACAGTGTTGATAACACAGGGATGTTTTCGTTACTGCTGAGCAGTGCTTACACAGAGTCAAGGCCTTTTCTGCTTCTCACACTGCCCAGCCAGTGAGGAGGCTGGGGGTGCACAAGAAGTTGGGAGGGGACACAGCTGGGACAGTTGACCCCAACTGGCCAAAGGGATATTGCATACCATATGACATCATACTCAGCAATAAAACTGGGGAGTGGAGGTTGGCAGGGGCTGCCGTTGCTCGGGGACTGGCTGGGCATCGGTCGGTTGGTGGTGAGCTATTGTTTTCTTTTGCATCACTTGTTTTTCTTGGGTTTTATTTTCCTCTCTCTGTTTGTTGGGGGTTTTTTTTCTTACAAATGTTTTAATTTTTTTTTTAATTATTAAACTGTCTTTATCTCAACCCACGAGTTTTCTCACTTTTACCCTTCCAATTCTCACCCCATCCCACTGGGGGAGGGAGGGAGCGAGCAGCTGTGTGGTGCTTAGTTGCTGGCCACGGTTAAACCACAACACTTGTGAAGAGTTAGGAGTTATTTATTATAAAACAAACACTAAATCAAGTGGGATTTTGTGAGAGTCTCTTCTTAGGTCCATTCTGTTTAATATTTTCATTAAACATATGAAAATGTAATAATGTGTTTATTAAATTTGCAGACAATGTGAAACTGAGAGGGACTGTCTGTAAAGTGGAAGACAGGTTTAAAATTCAAAATTATGATGGCAAAATTGGAGAAATGATCTAGAAGCAAATGGGATAATATTCAGTAGTAATTGGTACAGGGACTATAAGGTGGGGCATTAGTCGGGGAGGGCCTTGTCTGGTTATCGTTTGGGGCCGTAGCCTCAGCTACAGCCAAAGTTACCTTACAGGTTGGTTTTCCCATTGGCCCCTTTTTTCTCCCTGAATGTTGTCTCTCCCGCACCCAATCAACCCACACATACCAATAATCCATTTGTCCTGGGAACCAGTCCTCAAGTTGATGTTGCAAAAAGGTCAGTCAATGTTGGTCAACACTCCCTTGTGGTGGCTGTTGATCTTCACTACCTCCATCTTGGGTGATGAATGGCCACCCTTGTCAACATAGAACTATTGCACACTTCTTTGGTAGTAAATTTGCACCATAGATTTTTTCCCAATTTTGTATTATCTCTGCTAAGGGCGTCCCCTTCTCTACTCCAGTTACGTTACCCATGACTTAATCCGGGCGGAACTCAAACCCCCTGTCGTGGTTTAACCCCAGCCGGCAGCTAAGCACCATGCAGCCGCTCGCTCACTGCCCCCCCACCCCTGGGATGGGGGAGAGAATCAGGAAAAAAAAAAAACCTCGTGAGTTGAGATAAAGACAGTTTAATAGGACAGAAAGGAATGAAAAACAATGATAATGATAATAATAATATGACAATAGTAATACTAAAAGAATTAGACTATACAAAGCAAGTGGTGCACAATGCAATTGCTCACCACTCGTTGACCGATGCCCAGTTAGTTCCCAAGCCGTGATCCCCCCTCCCAGCCAACTCCCCCCAGTTTATATACTGGGCATGATGTCATATGGTATGGAATAGCTCTTTGGCCAGTTTGGGTCAGCTGTCCTGATGGTGTCCCCTCCCAGCTTCTTGTGCCCCTCCAGCCTTCTTGCTGGCTGGGCATGAGAAGCTGAGAAATCCTTGACTTAGTATAAACACTACTTAGCAACAACTAAAAACATCAGTGTGTTATCAACATTCTTTTCCTACTAAATCCAAAACCCAGCACTATACCAGCTACTAGGAAGAAAATTAACTCTGTCCTAGCCGAAACCAGGACAGTATCCACCCCTTATTCTATACCATCTACATCATGTCCAGGTCCCACACTTTCCAATGCATTTTCAATTAATCACCACCACTTTTGCTGCCTTTTAATACATATACACACAGATATCATTCCCTTAATGTATAAGCCTTTACAATGTCCATTTAAAATGTTTGTTGAGTTCATTCAGTCCATGACTTTGGACTCCATCTGTCATAACAGTCTGTCTGGGCAGGAGGGATGGCGTGAAGTCCGCTCAGTCAGCAGAGCAGGATCCGGCTTTGGTGCAGTGCAGCGGGCAGATGACACTGGGCGCAGCAGGAGGATGGTGTGTAGTGTTGGATTGTTGCATGCTGCAGTCAGTCCTGGTTCCATCACTACTGCACTTCACTCAGTTTTATCAAAGTTCATTCTTTATTAATTTAGATAATTCTTACTGTAATACTGTTGATATAGCATATAACAACTATAGTAATGATGACATACAGTGGCAGGGTTATATAGCAATTAACATAATACAATTTAATCTATTGGCTGTTCTCACCTAAAATCAAATCCCCTTGAGGCACACATCGGATTTCCCCGTCCTTCCGCATCACCCACCAAGTGCATCCAGGTCCTTGAGCAAAAGCAATCCCACGAATGGGTTTGCCTTTGCCTGAGGCAGGAGTAACCCAGACTGTCTTCCCTAGCATATTTTTCATGTGCACTACAGGGACTCTATCCCCTTCTACAGTACGTAAAAGTTCTGATTGGGCAGGGCCAGCCCGATTGACAGATCCTCTAGTGTTGACTAACCAGGTGGCCTTTGCTAGATGTGTATCCCAATGTTTAAAGGTCCCACCACCCATTGCTTTCAATGTAGTCTTTAACAACCCATTGTATCGCTCGATTTTCCCGGAGGCTGGTGCATGATAGGGGATGTGATACACCCACTCAATGCCGTGCTCTTTGGCCCAGGTGTCTATGAGATTGTTCCGGAAATGAGTCCCGTTGTCTGACTCAATTCTTCCTGGGGTGCCATGTCGCCATAAGACTTGCTTCTCAAGGCCCAGGATAGTGTTCCGGGCAGTGGCATGGGGCACGGGATATGTTTCCAGCCAGCCGGTGGTTGCTTCCACCATTGTAAGCACATGGCGCTTGCCTTGGCGGGTTTGTGGGAGTGTGATATAGTCAATCTGCCAGGCCTCCCCATATTTATATTTCAGCCATCGTCCTCCATACCAAAGAGGCTTTAACCGCTTGGCTTGCTTAATTGCAGCGCATGTTTCACATTCATGGATGACCTGTGCGATAGTGTCCATGGTCAAATCCACCCCTCGATCACGAGCCCATCTATATGTTGCATCTCTCCCCTGATGGCCTGAGGTGTCATGGGCCCAACGAGCTAAAAATAATTCACCCTTATGTTGCCAATCCAGATCCACCTGAGCTACTTCAATCCTAGCAGCCTTGTCTACCTGTTGATTGTTTTGATGTTCTTCAGTGGCCCGGCTCTTGGGTACATGGGCATCTACATGACATACTTTCACAACCAAGTTCTCTAGCCGGGCAGCAATATCTTGCCACAATGGGGCAGCCCAGATGGGTTTACCTCTGCGTTGCCAGTTACTCTGCTTCCATTGCTGCAACCACCCCCACAGAGCATTTGCCACCATCCATGAGTCAGTAGAGAGATAAAGTATTGGCCATTTTCCTCGTTCAGCAATGTCTAAAACCAGCTGGATGGCTTTCACCTCTGCAAACTGACTCGATTCACCTTCTCCTTCAGCAGTTTCTGCAACTTGTCCTATAGGACTCCATACAGCCGCCTTCCACCTCCGATGCTTTCCTACAATGCGACAGGACCCATCAGTGAACAGGGCATATTGCCTCTCATTTTCTGGCAGTTTATTATACAATGGGGCCTCTTCAGCACACATTACCTCCTCCTCTGGTGATATTCCAAAATCTTTGCCTTCTGGCTAGTCCGTGATCACTTCCAAAATTCCTGGGCGACTGGGGTTTCCTATTCGAGTCTGTTGTGTGATCAGTGCAACCCACTTACTCCATGTAGCATCAGTTGCATGATGTGTAGAAGGGACCTTCCCTTTGAACATCCAGCCCAGCACCGGCAGTCGGGGTGCTAAGAGGAGCTGTGTTTCAGTACCAACCACTTCTGAGGCAGCTCGAACTCCTTCATATGCTGCTAATATCTCCTTTTCAGCTGGAGTATAGCGGGCCTCACATCCTCGATATCCCCGACTCCAAAACCCTAGAGGTCGACCTCGGGTCTCCCCGGGTGCTTTCTGCCAGAGACTCCAGGTAGGGCCATTCTCCCCGGCTGCGGTGTAGAGCACATTTTTAACATCTGGTCCTGCCCGGACTGGCCCAAGGGCTACTGCATGAACTATCTCCCGTTTAATCTGTTCAAAGGCTTGTTGTTGCTTAGGGCCCCATTTAAAATCGTTCTTCTTCCGGGTCACTTGATAGAGAGGGCTTACAATCAGACTCTAATTTGGAATATGCATTCTCCAAAAACCCACAACCCCTAAGAAAGCTTGTGTTTCCTGTTTACTAGTCGGTGGGGACATAGCTGCTATTTTGTTGATCACATCCATTGGGATATGACGACGTCCGTCTTGCCATTTTATTCCTAAAAACTGAATCTCCTGTGCGGGTCCCTTCACCTTACTCTGTTTTATGGCAAAACCGGAGCGGCATCTTTCCTGGAAGAATCCCCTTTTCTGGTTGTTTTTCCTTTCAGTTCACGTACCCGTGCATCTAGGGTCGAGGTAGGTTTTCCATCCCACTTCCTCATGTCCTTTCCGTGGTCACACAGGTAAAACCACAGGGTACCCCGTGGTGTATACCTTCTATATTCTCTCTCTTGAGCAGAGGAATGCTCACTCCTAATAGCTGAGATATTGGTCTGTACAGGTGGGGAGTAGGACTTTTCAATCAGTTCAATCAGTTTTTCGGACTTTTCAGACAGTTTTTCCACAGCCGAGACACAGGCTCGTAGGGATGAAGAGAGATTTTCTTCATATTGCCGGAGTTGGCGAGCCATTTCATCCACTGTTGGTGCCTCTTCGTCTTTCCAAGTTAGTACTGCCAATGGGTTGGCATACGATGATGGTGCGCTCCATACAAACTTCTGCCACATGGGTCGTGTGCATTGAACTTCATCTGGATCTCTGGGTAATTGTAAACTGTCCGGGTCATAATAAATCATCTCTAGCATGGCTAATTCCCTCAGGTACTGAATACCTCTTTTCATGGTGGTCCACTTGCCTGGGTGACATACAACATCTTCCTTGAAGGGGTACCTTTCCCTCATGCCCGATAGAAGTCGCCTCCAGAGGCTGAGGGCTTGTGTCTTTTTCCCAATCACCTTGTCAATACCCCCTTCCCTGGAAAGGGATCCCAACTGCTTGGCTTCCTTACCCTCTAATTCCAAGCTACTTGCCCCATTATCCCAGCATCGGAGCAGCCAGGTGATAATGTGCTCACCTGGACAACGGCTGAAGTCTTTTCGCATATCCCGCAGCTCACTCAGGGATAGGGATCGGGTGATTACTTCTGGTTCTGCCTCTTCCTCCTGTTCTCGTGATGGCCCTGGTTCATCTTCATCCTTCGCTAAGCAAACTGATTTTTTTGTATATTTCTTCTTCTGTATAGGGGCAACTGATACTGGCACAGGTTGGTTCTCTGGTTCAGCCGCAGTGCCTGTCGCAGGGGTCGGAGTAGCTGCAGTGCCTGTCGCAGGGGTCGGAGTAGCCGCAGCGCCTGACGCGGGGTCGGAGTAGCCGCAGCGCCTGTTGTGGGGGCTGGAGAAGCCGCAGTATCTGTTGTGGGGGCTGGAGTAGCCACCTTGCCTGTCGCTGGGGTTGCAGTAGCCGCTGCGTCTGTTGCAGGGGTTGGAGTAGCCGCAGTATCTGTCGGTCTGTTTTCCCTCCCTTCCCCCTGAGGGTGCTGCACAGTATCGAGCAGTGTGTGGTAGATCCTGGCCAGGGCCCAGCACAGTGCGATAAGTTGTGCCTCTTTGGAATCGCCACAGCATTTTCCTTTCAGATAGTCTATCACTTTATCAGGGTCCTGTAGTTGTTCAGGAGTGAAGTTCCAAACCATTGGAGGTGAGAAGTTCTCTAGATACCTGCCCATTTTCTCCCACATGCCATGCCACCCATGGCTATTAAGCCTCGGGGCAGATTTCCGAAAGGTATTCTTAAATAGTTGTTTAACCTTAAACAAGACCTGGAACACATTCAGGAGACATAGCAATAGGAACGTGCTGGTTTGAACATCCCAAGGATATTCAAAATTCTCAAGAGCTACTGTAATTTGCCTGGAGGAGAAGGGGAAGCTGAAGAAATGTGTCTCCCCCGTGGCTTGGCTCTCCGATGAGAAAAGGTACAAGGTGTAATTATTAATAGTTTCTGATAGACGGCTCCCGAAGTACGGAGGTGACGGCAATGCTGAGTACAAATACCAGATTAGTTTCACGACCAGCAAGTCTATCGTATCATAAGCCAGTGTTACAAAGTAGAACACCATGATAACTCTGGCCCAGTTCCCACGGGTGATAAACAGCACAACAGGGAGCATATACTGCAAGTAAGGTCTTACATAACGCACCTTTAAGAACAAGTGCACCAACTTTGAGAGCAAATACATCAACATTGTGACCAGCGACTATTGAACTAATATAATGTATGTTTATAACAAATTTGTTCTAACACATTCCAGTCAGATTTGTCATTATCTCAACCCGTCGAGCCCCACGTTGGGCGCCAAAAAGGACTGTCGTGGTTTAACCCCAGCTGGCAGCTAAGCACCACGCAGCCGCTCGCTCACTGCCCCCCCACCCCTGGGATGGGGGAGAGAATCAGGAAAAAAAAAAAAACCTCGTGAGTTGAGATAAAGACAGTTTAATAGGACAGAAAGGAATGAAAAACAATGATAATGATAATAATAATATGACAATAGTAATACTAAAAGAATTAAACTATACAAAGCAAGTGGTGCACAATGCAATTGCTCACCACTCGTTGACCGATGCCCAGTTAGTTCCCGAGCCGCGATCCCCCTCCCAGCCAACTCCCCCCTGTTTATATACTGGGCATGATGTCATATGGTATGGAATATCCCTTTGGCCAGTTTGGGTCAGCTGTCCTGGCTGTGTCCCCTCCCAGCTTCTTGTGCCCCTCCAGCCTTCTTGCTGGCTGGGCATGAGAAGCTGAAAAATCCTTGACTTAGTATAAACACTACTTAGCAACAACTAAAAACATCAGTGTGTTATCAACATTCTTTTCCTACTAAATCCAAAACACAGCACTATACCAGCTACTAGGAAGAAAATTAACTCTGTCCTAGCCGAAACCAGGACACTCCCCTTTAAAATCTTTCAACAACTCTCTAATCCGGGCGGGACTCAAACCCCCCTGAATTCTGTCCTTTTCCCTATATTGAATTTAGATTTAGGGGGTTTTAACACTCACCACTAGCGATTTGGTGCCTCCCGTGTCCAAAATCCTCGGGTGAACTCACCCTGTGCCAGCAGTCGGAAGTTTGGATCCGAGAGGTTCTGAGAGTGACCTAGGGTCCCATCTGGGTTGCCAAACTATTAAGGGAGAAGCTGCTGCCCGAGCATTCACGCACCAATCAAGGAGTCGCACACACATCACCTGAGACTTTAACTGCTAGGACCGGAGTCCCTTCACAGCGGGCGACTCCAGTGAGCCAATGGGTTCCCCTTTTGACTCCTCACACACACACTCACCCTCGGGCACTTCTTTTTCCCTCAGGCTCAACTCTAGGTTCCCTGAAGCAGAATCTCTAATCAAGGCCTTCAAAATAAAAAGCGTAATTTATTCTATCTATGGTGCACAAATTTAGACAGCTTGAGCTGGGTGCCTCCAGAGAGGGACCCCAAACACTAAAAACCCTGGGCAATTATACCCTTACAATCTAAATTCCCACCCCTCACACCATAATCTGGTCCAATAGTAATATTTGGGTCTGGGGTCTTCTTCTCTCTCATTGGGTCCTTTTTCTCTTCTCTAGGCAGGTTCTTTCTCTTTCCTGTTTTTTTTTTTTTAGGCTAGTTGTTACTATGTCTCCTTTTCCTGACTCAAACTGGCTCTGGGGCTTTCCGAATCTTCTTATTCCTCCAATCAGGGAATAGGTCAACGTTAAACAAAAGCATTAAGCAAGCTATGGGTTCTGCTTTATCATGAACGACTACTTTTAAGCAGCTAAACAAAGTTCTTAAAGCCCTCCAAAACATATTAACAGCCTCTATAACTTATATCCATTCCTGTGCTATTATAGCCTCACAATCTTATCCCATTATTGCCACGTGCTGTTTATGTCTCGTTCGGGTGTGGTCCGCATGCTCAGGTAGCTCAGCTTTGCCACCTTCCACAACAACGTCAAACCACAATTATCAGATATAAATATCTGTCGTGGTTTAACCCCAGTCAGCAACTAAGCACCATGCAGCCGTTTCCCCCTCCCCCTCCCAGCGGGGTGAGGAGGAGGAAAGGAAAAAAAAAATAAATTAAAACTCATGGGTTGAGATAAGAACAGTTTAATAACTAAAGTAAAATATAATACTAACAATGGTAATAATGAAATATAATAATAATAGGAATGAAAAGGAATATAACAAAAAAAAGGAAGGGGGGGGAAGAAAAAAACCAGTGATGCACAATGCAATTGCTCACCACCCGCTGACCAATGCCCAGTTAGTTCCCGAGCCGCGGTCCGTGCCTCCCGGCCAGCTCCCCCCTGTTTATATACTGGGCATGACGTTCCATGGTATGGAATACCCCTTTGGCTAGTTCGGGTCAGCTGCCCCGGCTCTGCTCCCTCCCAGCTTCTTGCACACCTGCTTGCTGGCAGAGCATGGGAAACTGAAAAGTCCTTGGCTTAAGAGAAGCGCTACTTAGCAACAACTAAAACATCAGGGTGTTATCATCAACATTATTCTCACACTAAATCCAAAACACAGCACTGTACCAGCTACTAAGAAGAGAGTTAACTCTGTCCCAGCCGAAACCAGGACAATATCCACCCCTTATTCTATACCATTTACGTTATGCCCAGATCCCACACTTTCCAATACATTTCCAATTAATCACCATCACTTTTCCTGTCTTTTAGTATATACATATAGATATCATTCCCGCGGTCTATGGGCCATCTCTATCAAATGTCTGTTGAGTTCATTCAGTCCATGACTTTGGGCTCCATCTGTCATAACAGTCTGTCTGGGCAGGAGGGATGGTGTGAAGTCCGCTCAGTCAGCAGAACAGGATTGGGCTTCGGTGTGATGTGGCAGGCAGGTGACATTGGGCGCAGCAGGAGGATGGTGTGTGGTGTCGGATTGTTGCATGCCGAAGTCAGTCCTGGTTCCATCACTACTGCACTTCACTCTGTTTTGTCAAAGTTCATTCTTCATTAATCTAAGTAATTCTTACTGTAATACCATTAATATAGCACATAACAGTTATAATAATGATGACATACAGTGGCAGGGTTATATAGCAATTAATATCATACAATTTAATCTATTGGCTGTTCTCACCTAAAATCAAATCCCCTTGAGGCACACATCGGACTTCCCCATCCTTCCGCATCACCCACCAAATGCACCCAGGTCCGTGAGCAAAAGCAATCCCACGAATGGGTTTGCCTTTGCCTGAGGCAGGAGTAACCCAGGCTGTTTTTCCTAGCATATTTTTATATGCATTACGGGGACTTTATCCCCTTCTACAGTATGTAAAAGTTCTGATTGGGCAGGGCCAGCTCAAATTGGCAGATCCTCTAGTGTTGACTAACCAGGTGGCCTTTGCTAGATGTGTATCCCAATGTTTGAAGGTCCCACCACCCATTGCTCTCAGTGTAGTCTTTAACAGTCCATTGTATCGCTCGATTTTCCCAGAGGCTGGTGCATGATAGGGGATGTGATACACCCACTCAATGCCATGCTCTTTGGCCCAGGTGTCTATGAGATTGTTCCGGAAATGAGTCCCGTTGTCTGACTCAATTCTTTCTGGGGTGCCGTGTCGCCATAAGATTTGCTTCTCAAGGCCCAGGATAGTGTTCCGGGCAGTGGCATGGGGCACGGGATATGTTTCCAGCCAGCCGGTGGTTGCTTCCACCATTGGAAGCACATGGCACTTGCCTTGGCGGGTTTGTGGGAGTGTGATATAGTCAATCTGCCAGGCCTCCCCATATTTATATTTCAGCCATCGTCCTCCATACCAAAGAGGCTTTAACCGCTTGGCTTGCTTAATTGCAGCGCATGTTTCACATTCATGGATGACCTGTGTGATAGTGTCCATGGTCAGGTCCACCCCTCAATCACGAGCCCATCTATATGTTGCATCTCTTCCCTGGTGGCCTGAGGTGTCATGGGCCCACCGAGCCATAACTAACTCACCCTTATGCTGCCAATCCAGATCCACCTGAGCTACTTCAATCCTAGCAGCCTTGTCTACCTGCTGGTTGTTTTGATGTTCTTCAGTGGCCCGGCTCTTGGGTACATGGGCATCTACATGACGTACTTTCACAACCAGGTTCTCTAGCCGGGCAGCAATATCTTGCCACAATGGGGCAGCCCAGATGGGTTTCCCTCTGCGTTGCCAGTTACTCCGCTTCCATTGCTGCAACCACCCCCACAGAGCATTTGCCACCATCCATGAGTCAGTATAGAGATAAAGTATTGGCCATTTTCCTCGTTCAGCAATGCCTAAAGCCAGCTGGATGGCTTTCACCTCTGCAAACTGACTCGATTCACCTTCTCCTTCTGCAGTTTCTGCAACTTGTCCTATAGGACTCCATACAGCCGCCTTCCACCTCCAATGCTTTCCTACAATGCGACAGGACCCATCAGTGAACAGGGCATATTGCCTCTCATTTTCTGGCAGTTTATTATACAGTGGGGCCTCTTCAGCACACATTACCTCCTCCTCTGGCAATATTCCAACATCTTTGCCTTCTGGCCAGTCCGTGATCACCTCCAAAATTCCTGGGTGACTGGGGTTTCCTATTCGACTTCGTTGTGTGATCAGTGCAACCCGCTTACTCCATGTAGCATCAGCTGCATGATGTGTAGAAGGGACCTTCCCTTTGAACATCCAGCCCAGCACCGGCAGTCGGGGTGCTAAGAGGAGCTGTGTTTCAGTACCAACCACTTCTGAAGCAGCTCAAACTCCTTCATATGCTGCTAATATCTCCTTTTCAGTTGGAGTATAGCGGGCCTCAGATCCTCGATATCCCTGACTCCAAAACCCTAGAGATCCACCTCGGGTCTCCCCGGGTGCTTTCTGCCAGAGACTCCAGGTAGGGCCATTCTCCCCGGCTGCGGTGTAGAGCACATTTTTAACATCTGGTCCTGCCCGGACTGGCCCAAGGGCTACTGCATGAACTATCTCCCGTTTAATCTGTTCAAAGGCTTGTTGTTGCTGAGGGCCCCATTTAAAATCGTTCTTCTTCCGGGTCACTTGATAGAGAGGGCTTACAATCAGACTCTAATTTGGAATATGCATTCTCCAAAAACCCACAACACCTAAGAAAGCTTGTGTTTCCTGTTTACTAGTTGGTGGAGACATAGCTGCTATTTTGTTGATCACATCCATTGGGATATGACGACGTCCGTCTTGCCATTTTATTCCTAAAAACTGGATCTCCTGTGCAGGTCCCTTCACCTTACTTTGTTTTATGGCAAAACCGGCCTTCAGAAGGATTTGGAGTATTTTCTCTCCTTTCTCAAAAACTTCTTCTGCTGTGTTGCCCCATACGATGATGTCATCAATGTATTGCAGGTGTTCTGGAGCTTCATCCTGTTCCAGTGCAGTCTGGATCAGTCCATGGCAAATGGTGGGGCTGTGTTTCCACCCCTGGGGCAGTCGATTCCAGGTGTACTGGATGCCCCTCCAAGTGAAAGCAAACTGTGGCCGGCACTCTGCTGCCAAAGGGATTGAGAAAAATGCATTAGCGATATCACTTGTGGCGTACCACTTGGCTGCCTTTGACTCCAGTTCATATTGAAGTTCTAGCATGTCTGGCACGGCAGCACTCAGCGGTGGTGTGACTTCATTCAGGCCACGATAGTCCACTGTTAGTCTCCATTCTCCATTGGATTTTCGCTCTGGCCATATGGGGCTGTTAAAGGGTGAGCGAGTCCTGCTGATCACTCCTTGGCTCTCCAGTCGACGAATCAGCGTATGGATGGGAATCAGGGAGTCTCGGTTGGTGCGATATTGCCTCCAGTGCACCCTTGTGGTAGCGACTGGCACCTGTTGTTCTTCGACCCTCAGCAACCCCACAACCAAAGGGTCCTCAGAGAGACCAGGCAAGGTGGACAACTGTTCAATTTCCTCTGTCTCCAAGGCAGCTATACCAAAGGCCCACCGATACCCCTTTGGGTCCTTGAAATACCCTCTCCTGAGATAGTCTATGCCAAGGATGCATGGGGCCTCTGGGCCAGTCACAATGGGGTGTTTCTGCCACTCATTCCCAGTTAGGCTCACTTCAGCCTCCAATACAGTTAGCTGTTGGGATCCCCCTGTCACCCCAGAAATACAGATGGGTTCTGCCCCTTTATAGCTTGATGGCATTAGAGTACACTGTGCACCGGTGTCCACTAGAGCCTTATACTCCTGTGGGTCTGATGTGCCAGGCCATTGAATCCACACAGTCCAGTAAACCCAGTTGTCCCTTTCCTCCACCTGGCTGGAGGCAGGGCCCCTCTAGTCCCGGTCATAGGATTCTCCACTCACTTTCTGTAAAAATGGATTAGAATTCCTTTTCATAGGATCAGGAGTAAGATCAGCCCTTCCACTCTGTCGGCCACACCACTCGCAGTGCTCACTGGAGCCTGAAGCAGCAATTTTCCTGGAAGAACCCTCATTTGTGATTGTTTTTCCTCACAATTCACGTACCCGTGCATCTAGGACTGAGGTAGGTTTTCCATCCCACTTCATCATATCCTCTCCGTGCTCACGCAGGTAAAACCACAGGGTACCCCGTGGTATATACCTTCTCTCTCCTCTCTCTTGCCCAGAAGAATACCTTCTCCTAATAGCTGAGGTATTGGTCCGTACAGGTGGGCAGCCAAACTTATCCTCAAATCGCTGGAACTCTTGGGACCATTTCTCGGCTAGCATGTCTGGCAGTCTCTCCACAGCCACGACGAGGGAGGAAGTGAGACTTTCTTCGTATTGCCGAAGTTGGCGAGCCAATTCATCTACTGTTGGTCCCTCCTCGTCTTTCCAGTCCATTACTGCCAATGCATTGGCATACGATGATGGTGCACTTCGTACAAACTTCCGCCACATGGGTCGTGCGCATTGGACTTCATCTGGATCTGTGGGTAACCGCCCATCGTCTGGGTCATAATAAACCATCTCCCGCATGGCTAATTCCCTCAGGTACTGGATACCTCTCTCCATGGTGGTCCACTTGCCTGGGTGACATACAACATCTTCCTTGAAGGGGTACCTTTCCCTCATGCCCGATAGAAGTCGCCTCCAGAGGCTGAGGGCTTGTGTCTTTTTCCCAATCACCTTGTCAATACCCCCTTCCCTGGAAAGGGATCCCAACTGCTTGGCTTCCTTACCCTCTAATTCCAAGCTACTTGCCCCATTATCCCAGCATCGGAGCAGCCAGGTGATAATGTTGCTCGCCTGGATGACAGCTGAAGTCTTTTCGCATATCTTGCAGCTCACTCGGGGATAGGGATCGGGTGATTATCTCCGGCTCTGCCTCTTCCTCCTGTTCTCGTGATGGCCCTGGTTCATCTTCATCCTTCGCTAAGCAAACTGATTTTTTTGTATATTTCCTCTTCTGCATAGGGGCGATTGTTATTGGCACAGGTTGATTCCCTAGTTCAGCTGCATCACCCATCACCAAGGTTTGAGTAGCCACAGTGCTTGTCATAGGGATTAGAGTAGCTGCAGTAGCTGTCGCCAGAGTTTGAGTAGCCACACTGCTTGTCGCTGGGGTTTGAGTAGCCGCAGTGCCTGTCGCCAGAGTTTGAGTAGCTGCAGTGCCTGTCACCAGGGTTGGAGTAGCTGCAGTTGTGGGAGCTGATCTCTGGGTGGTATTTTTAAATAGTTGTTTAACCCTAGACAAGATCTGAACCACATTCAGGAACAGGCTGGTTCCTAGCAATAGGACCATGCTGAGTTCAACATCCCAAGGATATTCAAAATTTACAAACTCCTCCAATGCTATTGTAATTAACCTGGCAGAGAAAGGGAAGATGTGGGAAGATGTCTCCCAAATAGGTTGGCTCCCCGAGGAGAAAATGTAGAAAGTGCAGTTATTAATATTCTCTAGGAGATAGCACCCGAAGTACGGAGATGTCTCCTCCACAGATTGGCTCCCAGAGGAGAAAAGGTAAAAGGTACAATTATTAATAGTCTCCCATAGGCAGCTCCCAAAGTACAGAGGTGACAACAATGCTGAGTACAAACACCCGATTAGTTTCACGGCCTCCACTTCTATCATATCATAAACCAGTGTTACAAACAACAACAACGTGATAACTCTAGCCGGGTTCCCACAGATGATAAACAGCACAACAGGGAGCATATACTGCAAGTAAGGTATTACATAATGCAACTTCAAGAACCACCACACCAACCTTGAGAGCAAAAGAACCCACATTGTAACCAGTAACTATCAAACCAATACAATGAATACTTATAACAAGTTTGTTTTAACACACTCTGGTCAGATCTGTCGTTATCTCAACCCTTCGTGCCCCACATTGGGTGCCAAAAAGGCTGTCGTGGTTTAACCCCAGCCAGCAACTCAGCACCATGCAGCCGTTTCCCCCTCCCCCTCCCAGTGGGGTGAGGAGGAGGAAAGGAAAAAAAAAAAAAAGTAAAACTCGTGGGTTGAGATAAGAACAGTTTAATAACTAAAGTAAAATATAATACTAACAATGGTAATAATGAAATATAATAATAATAGGAATGAAAAGGAATACAACAAAAAAAGGAAGGGGGGGGAAGAAAAAAACCAGTGATGCACAATGCAATTGCTCACCACCCGCTGACCGATGCTCAGTTAGTTCCCGAGCCGTGATCCGTGCCTCCCGGCCAGCTCCCCCCTGTTTATATACTGGGCATGACGTTCCATGGTATGGAATACCCCTTTGGCTAGTTCGGGTCAGCTGCCCCGGCTCTGCTCCCTCCCAGCTTCTTGCACCCCTGCTTGCTGGCAGAGCATGGGAAACTGAAAAGTCCTTGGCTTAAGAGAAGCGCTACTTAGCAACAGCTAAAACATCAGGGTGTTATCATCAACATCATTCTCACACTAAATCCAAAACACAGCACTGTACCAGCTACTAAGAAGAGAGTTAACTCTGTCCCAGCCGAAACCAGGACAATATCCCAACAGTATGGAGTCAAGTATTGCACCTCAGATTCACACTGAGCTCTCGGGAATAGGGCTGTAGGATCATCATATCTGAGGCCTTTGCATTCTGCCCAAATAATAACTGATCTTGAAAGCAGAAGTAATCTCACTCCTGCTTGAATTAAAAACTGTCCTCCTTGATCCCAAGCCCTATGGGAGAAAATTGGAAGGCAGATAATGAATCAGTTTCTCCTCTCATTTGCTCAGTTATAAGAATGAAGTAATTCAATTGAACCTGGAGTTGAATGATTGCAAAGCTGGTGGTGTTAGTGAGAAAAAAATGAGGCCAACATATTTTTCAGTCTGAGAAAGAAGAAAAGCTGGGCAACTTCATGAGGGCATTTGTTCAATCTCTTGTGACAATTTAAAGAAGGATCAAGAGAAGGATGCAGAAAATATTTTAATAATATTATGCTTTATTTTATTTCATAGCTACCTTGTTCTGTTCTTGACTCTCCACTAAAAGTAAAACTGACAGAGTCCAGAAAGAAGCAATGAAAATCATTAATGGTATAATGGTACTTGCTTTACTAGGAAAGTGATTATTGTTGGCTGATAGAAAGTGCTATGCAAAAGCCAGTTAGCATTGTGGATGGAAGTGCGTTTGTTACAAATAGAGATTAACAGTATTAAGATTATTCATTTGTCAAACAAGATAAAAGCTAAAATATATCATATAACAGATGGTACAGTACAGAAGTGAAGGTTTAGTTGAATTTATTAATCTTTTCTCTAATGCAATCACTTAAATACATACCATGAAATTCAAAAGCAATGTTTCAAAAAGGGAAGAAAAACATACTTCTAATGCACTGTATAATGACCCCACAGAGTTCATTACTATAGAGTGTCACAGCATAAAGCACTTCAAGAAAAAAACTTGAAATTTGTGTCCAAACAAATGGAAGTACACTTGCGTTTCATAAACCACGTAGGCACTGCAGGCATATACTTGCATTTGTGAATTGTGTCCCCCTGAGGGCTGATGCAAAATGGGTGATTTCATGCAATAAGAAAAATCAGTTGCTTAACTTCTTCCACTTATTCACCTGATTTGCCTGTGCAACTGTAGCTACCTTGCCAACTGGCTGAGCTGCAATTCTAAGTAGAGAACACTCAGAGCAGTAACTTAAATTTGTAGCAGTGTGTGTAAAAATGAACAAATAAAGAAGCAAAGCATCTATAACTACACTAGCCAAGGAAGCATTGCTGCATAGTTTTAGATGATCACCTACTGACTTCCTCCATCATAGCTGAAGACAGGTCATTCCATGAAATAGGATACCAGGGACTGCATGTATCCTAAAGCAAGATGAATCTATTGCAGATTGGTTTTGCTGTTTCAGAAATCATTGTCACATATACAGTCTTGAAAGAAGGTAGGAATGAAGCCAATGTAGAATTAACCACACTGAATAACTTGCACATTTTTAATGAAGTCTTCCATGTGTTCTCTGCTTTTCAAAAGTGAGCAAGGTCCAAAACTAGCCACATCAGTTAGACCTGCTATAATGAACTCCTGCTTCTCTGCAGCTCTGAATCTAAGCCACTATCTTACACATACCACATCATAAGAAACCACTAACCCTAACCATGAGACCACCACATTCATGTCTCTACAATATGTTTGTTACGTTCATATTAATAAATTAATATAATGTTAAAATGGCTGTGCCATTAAACAACACTTGTTCAATACAATGGAAACAAGGCACTCTGTGATTAAATATATTATCTTCTTGACAAAGCACTGCACAGCTGTTTGGCTAGAGCTGTGAAGCAAATGGTGTATTTACATATGAAAATGAATTTGTTTACATTTGATGAATGACAGAACAATTGCTATATATGGCAAGGAAAAGGGATGTAAAATATTTCATCTACTCATTACTGCTATTGCAAATAAGTGAGAAAGGCCCTGATTAATAGCTGTGAATGTCCCTTTCTTGACCACTGAAGTTAGGCAGAGCATATACAGGCAGCTGGCAGCATTACAAGAATAAGTTTTAATCCTAGAAGTCTTAGCTGGAAAAGGTCTAGTAGGACATGTTCAAATCAGCCCTAGGAGCACATGTAGAATGGATGTTTTGTCCACTTGAGTTTCAAGGGTCTCAAATGAGGGTCTTTGACCATTTCACTTGGATGTCTGGTCCAAATTTTAATAACTTCCTGACAGCAATAACTTTTTCCCTTGTATTCAGCCAATGTTTTTCTTTTTTCTTGGTTTCATTTGCATTAATTTCATTATACTTTTCTAAACTTCTATTGACTCTAGCTGGGCAACCCCAACCCAAGCCTCTATAGAAGCAGTGGGGGAAAAGTTAATGGGTGTGGGGCACATCCAGGTAGGTTCTATATCTACAGTAACAAGTTGCAGGAGAGAAAAGAAGATGGGATCAAAGGGTTATAAGCAAGACACCAAGTAAAGGCAAAGGAAAATGATAGTTTTCTACTTATGTCACCCCATGCATGCACACACACACAAACCTTGAAGGAGAGATCTTTCATTGCAAATTTCCCTGGAAATCTCTGCTCCTAGCACTTCTCTGAAGTTGAAAACAAGACCCAAAAGTGGAGATGCTGTCCTTTCAGAGATTCAAATCTTACTGCTCTGGCAAGAGGAGAAAGAGGACAGCTTCAGTGTGATACAGTCACTGAAAGGGTGAGAAATAGCAGGTGAAAAGAAGGATCTTGGATGGGTGTGGGAGCCTGCAGTAAGCAAAAGCCTGGCCACGTTTTTAAATTAAAACTTTCACGTATAGGCACAATAGGTTTTTGATCTAGTAATATCCATGTTTAGAGGTGGTGATCTGATCTGCAGAAATGCTGAGCCCTCACAACAGAAACTGATGTCAATGAGAACCATAGTCAGTGAATACAGAGGCTATCAAGTACTGAGAATTGTAGCTGACATCTCAAACTGGCCCCCAAATTAGCTCACACTGTAGACAAATGTGATTTTGTTCTCACTGAAACATGGCTTCTTGTGCATATAAAATGGTAATAATGACATCTTTCTTTTAGTAAAAGTATTCAGGTTTGTTTAAAAACCCCCAGAAATCAACATGTAAATATTGTGATGTAAAAGCCAGAGAAAAGTCCAAGAAAAAGAAAATTCTCTTTTGCTTGTAGGATTTGAAAGGCATACAGTAAATGACACCTGAGATCACATGCTGAATGAGTAGGATAAACATAAGTATTGAGTAACTGCCCATTCACTGGAATAAGGCAAAATTCCAGTAGAAGAATGTATGATCATGTTTTATACTATGTATCCACACATGGGTATGAGAATGTGTAACTAAACACTGTAACAGTGCCTGAGCTTGGGGAGTGGAGGCGGGGGTGGGGGAATGGAAAACCTTAATATTGCTTCTTAATTTCCTCATGTTTAAGGGCTTGACTTTGATAGTTTTATTATTCTTTTCACAGTTTTCTTCTCTGATGTAGTTTAAGTGTATAGAAGACAACTACAGCTCTTTGTGAAAGACAACTGGCACTGCTGATTCCACAGAGCATGTGATCACAAACCAAACTTTGTACTGTCATCTGGCTTTAATCTTCCCTATGGCTTGCTTAGATTAGTGATCGATCAAAGTGTGGTGGCATATAATGACCCTTTCTTCTATAAACACTTTTTCCCTCTTTTAGTTGATTTTTATAGCTAGACAGTGTACTGCACACTACATAAGTGACAAGCTCCTCTCAGTTCATAAACATAACCAAGAAACAGTGATTATCTGGTTAAGATTTTTAAGCTACCCTGTAATGAGATCTTGCACAACATTTGTTCATTCTTAGAAAATCAGTACATTCCTTGGCAAAACCTCAACCTTTAAGTGGAAATAAGTTGGGGACGTTCGGAGTGATGGCATTTGTCTTCCCAAGTAACCATTACGCGTGAAGAAGCCCTGCTTTCCTGGAGATGGCTGAACACCTGCCTGCCCATGGGAAGTAGTGAATGAATTCCTTGTTTTGCTTTGCTTGTGTGCGCGGCTTTTGCTTTCCCTATTAAACTGTCTTTATCTCAACCCACGAATTTTCTCACTTTTACTCTTCTGATTCTCTCCCCCATCCCACTGGGTGGGGGGAGTGAGTGAGCAGCTGGGTGGTGCTTAGTTGCCAGCTGGGGTTAAACCACAACAGTCCTTTTTGGCGCCCAACATGGGGCTTGAAGGGTTCGAGATAACAACAGGTTTGATTGGAATGTGCTAGATTAGATTGAATTTATAGCTGTTATTGCTGTTTAGCTATTAGTCGGCAGGCTCCTGTGCTTGCCATGGGGCGTGCTTGCCTTATTGTATATTAGAGTCTAGTGCTCGTTAGTGGCTGCTTTTTGCTTTCGCTGCTTGCTGTAGTGCTGTAGTGCTTCTCATCTTACTCTGCTGTGCCTGGGAACATTTTGATAACAGCAATGGCCGTGCGCCTGGGCTGGCAGATGGCCAGGGCATCGCTGCTGTTTCTGTGCTGCTGTACTGGAGAGGCTGGAACTCCAGTGTGAGCTCGAGTCGAAGGGACTGTGACCTGTGGATGAGTCCACGTGGGAGCAGGACACCCCGAAGCATCTGTGGCCGTGGATAAGTCCACTCCAGAGCAGGTAAATCTCGAAGTGTCTGTGGCTGTGGTTATGTCTGTGCCGCAGCAGGTATACCTCTGAAGGGATTGTGGCCTAAGGATAAGTCCACGCTGGAGAAGGTACACCTCGAAGCATCTGTGGCTGTGGATAAGTCCATGCTGCAGCAGGTACACCTTGAAGCATCAGTGGCTGTGCATGAGGTCATGCTGGAGCACCTCAAAGCGTGTGGCCATGGATAAGCCCATGACGCAGCAGGTACACCCCTGGAGGGACTGCAGCCATGGGTAAGGCCATGTTGGAGCAGGTATATCTCTGAAGGGACTGTGGCCCATGGATAAGGCCACACTGAAGCAGGTGCACCTCAAAGTGACTGTGGCTGTGGATAAGTCTATGACACAGCAGGTATACCCCTGAAGAGACTGTGGCTCATAGATAAGGCTCCACTTGGAGCAGGTACACCCCTAAGGGACTGCAGTCTGTGGATAAGTCCAAGCTGGAGCAGGGGCAAGGGGAGGAGTTCATTGCAATGTTAAACCCTATAACCTGGCCCAAAGGGACCAGGGGTGGAGATTGTAATGGAAATACCTTTAAATTGTTGTAACCCAGGATTTGAGTTGCATGTTATAGAAATTACTATAGCAGGAACCACCCAAACCAATGGAGGACAAGCCTTACAAGAAGCAGTGCAAGTGCAGCAGCGACCTGACCTGAGCTGGCTTTGGTGCCCAATAACTCCACGCAACACACCACGTCTCCTGTCCTGAGTGACCACCATAACAGATGGAGCCCAAAGTCATGGACTAAATTAACTCAGTGGACATTTATGGACATTTCACAGACATTTCACAGGGGTGGTCCATAGACTAAGGGAATGATATCTCTGTATTGCATCAAAGGATGGGAAGGTGGGTGGTGGTTAATGAGGTTGTATTGGATAGTGTGGGACCTGAGCATGACATAAATGGTATAGAATAAGGGGTGGAGAATGTGCTGGTTTTGGCTGGGATAGAGTTAATTTTCTTCATAGTAGCTAGTATGGGGCTATGTTTTGGATTTGTGCTGAAAAGAGTGTTGATAACACAGGGATGTTTTCGTTACTGCTGAGCAGTGTTTACACTAAGTCAAGGCCTTTTCTGCTTCTCACCCCACCCCACCAGCGAGGAGGCTGGGGGTGCACAAGAAGCTGGGAGGGGACACAGCCGGGACAGCTGACCCCAACTGACCAAAGGGATATTCCAGACCATATGATGTCATGCTCAGCAATATAAAGCTGGGGGAAGAAGGAGGAAGGGGGGACGTTCGGAGTGATGGCATTTGTCTTCCCAAGTAACCATTACACGTGATGGAGCCCTGCTTTCCTGGAGGAAACATCTGCCTGCCGATGGGAAGTAGTGAATGAATTCCTTGTTTTGCTTTGCTTGTGTGCACAGCTTTTGCTTTCCCTATTAAACTGTCTTTATCTCAACCCATGAGTTTTCTCGCTTTTACTCTTCTGATTCTCTCCCCCATCCCACCGGGAGGGAGGGAGGGAGGGAGGGAGTGGCTGTGTGGTGCTTAGTTGCTGGCTGGGGTTAAACCATGACAGCCATTCAGCCAGTGTTCAATCCACCTCACTGTCCACTTATTTAACAGCTGTCCCAGCTGTCCCTTCCCAACAATGGCAGGGCCCAGAGGGTGATGATCATTGACACAAAGTCCAGTTGGAGGCAAGTTACTAGTGGTCTATCCCAGGGGTCAATACTGGGGCCAATACTGTTCAACATCTTCATTAATGACCTAGTCACTGAGACAGAGTACACCCTCAGCAAATTTGCAGATGACACAAAACTGAGAGGAGTGGCTGATAGACCAGAAGGCTGTGCTGCCATTCAGAGGGATCTTGACAGGTTGGAGAAATGGGCTGACAGGAACCTCATGCAGTTCAAGAAGGGTAAGTGCAAAGTCCTGCACCTGGGGAGGAACAACCTCATGTACCAGTACATGCTGGGGGCCACCCAGTTGGAAAGCAGCTCTGCAGAGAAGGAACATGGGGTCCTGGTGGACAACAAGCTGACCATGAGTCAGCAATGTGCCTTCGCAGCAAAGAATGCCAACAGCATCCTGGGCTGCATTAGACAAAGTATTGCCAGCAGGTCAAAGGAGGTTATTCTTACCCTCTGCTCAGCACTGGTGAGGCCACACCTGGAGTCCTGTGTCCAGTTCTGGGCTCCCCAGTACAAGAGAGACATGGACATACTGGAGGGAGTCCAGCAAAGGGCCTCAAGGATGATTAAGGGACAGGAGCATCTCTTATATGAGGAAAGGCTGAGAGAGCTGGGACTTCAGTCTAGAGAAGGCTCACACACTTATCAGTGTGCATAAATACCTGATGGGAGGGAATGGAGAAGAGGGAGCCAGGCTCTTTTCAGTGGTGTCCAGTGACAGGACAAGAGGCAATGGGCAGAAACTAAAACACAGGAGGTTCCGTCTGAACATAAGGAAAGACTTTCTTACTATGAGGATGATCAAACACTGGCACAGGTTGCCCAGAGAGGTTGTGGAGTCTCCATCCATGGAGATATTCAAGAGTTGTCTGGACATGGTCCTGGGCAACCTGCTCTAGGTGACCCTGCTTGAGCAATGGGGTTGGACTAGATGACCTCCAGAGGTCCCTTCCAACCTCAACCATTATGTGATTCTGTGGAATTAAACTCATTTAAACTCTGCTCATAAAGATTTTTCCTCAAAAAAAAAAAAAAATTTTGGATGTTGTCCTGGTTTCGGCTGGGACAGAGTTAATTTTCTTCTTAGTAGCTGGTACAGTGCTGTGTTTTGGATTTAGTGTGAGAATGATGTTGATAACACACTGATGTTTTAGTTGTTGCTAAGTAGCGCTTATCTTAAGCCAAGGACTTTTCAGTTTCCTGTGCTCTGCCAGCAAGCAGGTGTGCAAGAAGCTGGGAGGGGGCATAGCCGGGGCAGCTGACCTGAACTAGCCAAAGGGCTATTCCATACCATGGAATGTCATGCCCAGTATATAAACAGGGGGGAGTTGGCCGGGAGGGGTGGATTGCTGCTCGGGAACTAACTGGGCATTTGTCAGCGGGTGGTGAGCAATTGCATTGTGCATCACTGGTGGTTTTTTTTTTTTTTGTTTGTTTGTTTTTTCCCCTTCCTCCCCCTCCTTTTTTGTTATATTCCTTTTCATTACTATTATTATTATTATATTTCATTATTACTATTGTTAGTATTATATTTTACTTTAGTTATTAAACTGTTCTTATCTCAACCCACGAGTTTTACTTTTTTTTTTTTCCCCTCTTTCCTCCTCCTCACCCCACTGGGAGGGGGGAGGGGGAAGCGGCTGCGTGGTGCTTAGTTGCTGGCTGGGGTTAAACCACGACAGATGTGTTGTCTATTCCAGACATATTACATACTCTCTCCCCCTACCCCAGTCTAGGTTTTTAATTGAAAAAGATGTATGTAGCTGGAAACAGCTAGATCTAGATTTTGAACTGTAGTGCATAATGCTGCTTTCTCAAGTCATTAAGATTGGGTACACCATATACTGGGTCTGGCAGGAATGGAGTTAACTTTCTTAAAAGCAGCCCATATGCTTGGACCTAGAAGAACACATACATGAATTGCAGGGAAAAACAGAAGCTAAAAAGGGTCCATCCAGGAAGATTACTGCTCCAGTTACTGTTGAGCAACTCCCCAGATAGAGTGGAAGGGTGGAAGATGCCTCTCCTCCTTCTGATCCTGATGAAAAGACTTCTGGTTTGCAATTACAGGAGTCAGGTAATGAATGCTCCAACCAGGAATAGGGGGTCCATGCCTCCAGTCAGTAACCTGGGTTTACTGGACCGTATAGAACTGATGGACTGCAATATCAGACCCATGAGAGTATAAGGCTTTGGCGGACACGAGTGCACAGTGTACTCTAATACCATCAGGGTATAAGGGGACATAACCCACCTGGATTTCTGGAGTGACAGGGGGATCCCAGCTGTTTTCTGTGTTGGAGGCTGAGGTGAGCCTAACAGGGAACTAGTGGCAAAAGCATCTTATTGTGACTGACCTGGAGGCTCAGTGCATCCTTGGCATAGACTACCTCAGGAGATGGTACTTCAAGGACCCAAGAGGGTAACATTGGACCTTTGGCATAGCCGCCACGGATGCAGAGAAGATTAAACAGCTGTCTACTTTGCCTGGCCTCTCAGAGGATCCCTCTGTTGTGGGGTTGCTGTGTGACGAAGAACAGCAGGTACTGATTGCTACCATGACGGTGCACTGGTGGCAATATCACACCAACCCTGGTTCCCATCCATAAGTTGATTTTGCTCACCCTTTAATAGTCCCATATGGCCAGTGTGAAAGTCTGACTGAGGGTAGAGGCTAGCAGTGGATTACTGTGGCCTGAACGAAGTCACATCGCCATTGAGTGCTTCTGTAACCAGACATAATAGAACTCCAACATGAACAGCAGTCAAAGGTAGTCAACTGATATGCCACAGCTGATATTGCTAATGCATTCTTCTCAATGCCTTTGGCAGCAGAGTGCAGGCCACCATTTGCTTTCACATGGAAGGGTGTCCAATACACCTGGAATTGACTGCTCCAGGGTGGAAGCACAGTTCTACCATTTGTCACAGACTGATA
>NW_026114355.1:0-10000 GCF_018139145.2 Gymnogyps californianus | reverse complement strand
GAAAATTATGCTTGTAGAGTTTGGAAGGCAAAATTTGGCTCGTGATAAAAGGGGGAAGGCAACCTAGTCCTTTTTGATAAAATGACAGAAAATTATGGTTTAGAAGCCATTCTGTGAGCCTTCATATGCATAAATGTTCTCAAGACACTTCCTTTCTTTGAATTTTCTAAACAAAAAACTCTTAGTTTCACAAATGGTTGCAGAAAGAAATGCTGAGAAAAGGCAAGAAAAATTTATTTAAGGTACTTAGTATTTACTTTGTTCCAACAAGCACCAACTATCTAATGTTCATAGAAAAAATGTTTGCTGTGTCCATCTGTCTCCACTCTTCAGTATCCAATTGCAGCTATACCTTTGTTATTCAACTACTTAAAATGGAATTGACAACATCCTTACTGCTAATAGGTATGCACTATTTATTTACAAAACAGATTTGTGTTTTAAAAATGCAAAATAAAATAAAATGGCAAGCAAGTACCCAGGTAAACAATTCTATCTTAATTACTTTCTGTGCTTTATTATTACATTTTATTGTAAATGGTTCCATTCCTTCCAGTAATCATTTCAACCTGAGGCTGCAGTTTCTTGGCTTTTATTTTAAAATGCACTTAAAAGTTGATTAATAAAGTGTATCCATATCTCTCAGTAGTTGTATTTTTCCTTCCAAGACAACAGAAGGAAATAACTAGCAACTGACTAGAAACAAATGTTCATTTTTTATATTTAATGATGTTTATTCAACCTGAAAGCTAAAGGAAATGGAAGCAGCACCAGACTGTCAGCCGCATTCTCGCTGTCATGGCCTGCAAGAACAGACTCCCGTGCCCAGGGCAAAAGCTAACAGGTTCCAGAGTCAGGCTCCATATTTCCTCAGAGGTCGGTACCGACCAGACCCCTTTGTAAGATCAGACCTTTCTGCACAAATTGGAACTCTTGCAAAAAAGGTGCTCTATTCTCATTTCTTGGACAGCAGTTCAAACCCAGGTAAAGTTTGAAACCGGAAGAACTAGTATGAGCGAATTCAAATCTGTACTTTCTGTTTATTGAAAGACAACAGTAAGACACTCCAAGATGTTGCTGATCCTAAATAAAAGTTGGAGATAGGAGTCTTACTTCTAGGAACTCTGCATACCATCAGTTAGCCCATGGTTTCAAGGTAATTATTAGTGGATTTGTGCATGGCTAGGCACCTCTCAGTACAAACTTGATCTGCCTTAAATCTGAGCACATCTAATCTGGCATCAGATCAGCACAGCCACCACATGGTGTTTACACTGATGTGTACACGGAGTGCATTGCTCGGTATCCTTTATTTTCCACTAACCACTTAGCTGGCTAATGCACTCTGGAAAGGCTCCAAGCCTGTAGTGGATTGCTGGTCCCCTCCCACAGTCATGACCATTCATTTTGTTGAGTCCTTTCGCATTCTTTCAGCTCCCAAATTCTCACCAACTGTGAAGAAAATGATTACTGCTTGAGTGTCTTCACTCCCAGGTGCCAGCTCTCTAAGCAAGAGAATAAAAGTGGTTCACATACCAAGTCCTGGGAGACAAAACCCTCCTCTCCTCCTTACCAGACAGAGTCTATTTGGTGGGACAGTGTTGGTGATAGCCAGACCTATCTGTCTGTCCCAGATCTCCACCTGGAAGGGGAGGAGAGGCAGAGGAGCAAGTCCTAATGGTTCCTAGGAAATTAAGGCTCGCGGTATGCTTGGTGTAATTGGAAAGCAGCAGATGGGTTTGTGGTGAGAGCATGTTAGGACTTCTGTTGCATGTGTTTCTCTGACTGGGAGAGAAGGGTGAGATTTGGCCTAGACTCAGTCACGGACACATGAATTCCCAACTGGTCATGAAGGATGGATGAGTGTGTGGGAAGGAGAAGAGGGGATCACCTGGCTGGTGACCACTGACCTTTTGACACAACCCTCACACAGGATGATGTGATCCTGTGAGTTGTTCCACGGCAGCAAAATTATTTCTTCCCTCAAGGCCAGAGGAACCTGCTAAACAGATGGATTGAGGCTACTTTGGCAGTAGGCAATGAAATGTCTGAGACTGAACATTCAAGCAAAAGAGCAAGTGCACAGTATAAAACTGAGAATGGAGGATGTTTCAGTCATGGCATTGTACAGATACGCAATATTCCACGTGGGAAAAATTCTGCTGGACAAAAGAAATTACTTTAAAGAAATAATTTCAAAAAGGTATGAATGATTTCTATTGAGTGGAGTGAATTTATACAGGTTCAGCTCTCTGCAGAATGTGGCTTCGGCTTTTTTAACCTTGATAATGCCAAACCCAGATCTCATCACTTCGTGAAACTCTGCCCATGGGTCCATATTTATAATCTTCTACATACAACTGCATTCCTCTGTGATGTTTTGGTTTGTCATGATGTCTAAGAACTGGTACAGCATGTCAAAGATTTACTCTCACTCCTTTGTTTGCTACATATTTGGTGGTAATTAGGTGCTTCATTTGTAGAAGTCCTTATGCAAAGCCTCTCTGTGGGAGCAGGATTACATAAGATTTATATCTGTCCTTGTGCAAAGTGCAGAAATCTCCAAGGTCTCCACACTAAATCACAGGGTCTTAACCTTGGATCCCATCCCACTTTCCAACCCTTTGATATTTTTTCTTGTGATCCAGGAAAAATGCTATAGCCATCTCTGAGAAGTAAAAAGGAAGGTCTGATGCTCATTTACACCAACCCCAGCAGAGGCAAGGGGCTTTGCATGCAAATATAAATCAGACCCAAACAAATTGTTAGTTTGATTATAGTGATACAGGGGAAAGAAATCTTGGATTTTCCTTTCTTTTTTTTAGCAAGTTTTGATTTATACATACAAAAGAAAGATCCTAAAGTCTCAAAATAAATGAAGACTCATAGAAGAAAAAATATGGTATAAAAGTCTCTGTATCAGAGGAAGCATTTTTAAAAACAAAACAGATGACTGACATAGTGAGATTTGGTTCTTCTGGAGATGTAAAGAAACTTCTTTTTCAAAAGCTGGAAGAGTGACAACAAAGATAGAATGCATACGGGATGTTGCACCTCCAGAACAAAATCAGCAGCAGAAATTGTGTCATGGGAATACAGCGTGGGACAGAACTGAAGTTTCAGCTTGCAGATGCCAAGTACATTAAGAAATCTTGTAAGGAGCAAAGGCAAAAAATAAGCAGTTTGAAATGCCATTTGCAAGGTGCTTGGTTTCTCTGTAATGCAAATAGTCATATAAAATATGCAGGAATGTGGATTTCTTCGGTTTGAATGGGAAGAGAAAATTGATTTACAAATCCTGAATGGAATAGAAACCTTAGAGCAAGAGTAGAGACAAAGCAAATCCCTGCATGGTGTGGAGTAAATATGGCATGTAACTGCCTCTTCCTGTGGGAACTGCTTTTACTTTTGTGCTATTACAACATAATCAAGGTGCTCTCCAGTGTAATTGAATACTAGGGATTTTACTCTTTAGTGATCCTCAGATTAGTATAATCTTCTTCTTGGTTATTCTTGGGCAAATGGCCTTTCAGGACTTTCAGTGGTGTGCCTTCAAAGAGTCCTTTATATTTGCAGAGGGGTTGAAGACAGCTCTCCGCAAGGTGTGCTCTGCCTGGCCTCTGGTAGTCTGGTGACTTCACACAGACGTTCCCATCAGGCTTTACAGAAGTCTCAACCCTCAAGCTTGCAGGGAAGCCTCTAGGTTGTGCAGGGACTGGGAAGCATGGGATTTTCTCATGAGTGATCTTGGTCCCCAGCTGTTCCTTGAGTATCTGTAGGGCCAAGCAGAGAGAAAATCTTCCTCTCGCTTGCAGAAAAATGGGGAAAAGTTGAGCAAGCTGAAATGCACAGAATTCCCATGGCCCTGTGCAGGAGCGGCTGTGCAGGTGAGAATGAGGCACTCTGTTAGAAAAAACAAAGCAGAGGATGCTACACAAAACCAGTTCATTCATGGTATAGAGACCTGAAATATGCCCTGTTGATTCTGGGATAGGCTTTTAACAAAGCTTTGTTCTTTACCTCCAAAGGTCTTGTTGCCGATTTGGACAGTTGCCTTTCTGCTTGCTGAGCTTTTCTATAAGAAGAAATGAAGCACTTTTTCCTTTTTAAATTATTCACATAGATGCACTGCCATTTTAGGCACAATCTGTTTGTGTAAGGAGTGCATAATCCTCTTTTGTTGCTTCCATGGACTTGTGCTTTTAAAATAATTTAAGAATGAAATATGTTATGGAATAATTCTGAGGATGAGTCTCTGTGGGAAAGCTGCATTAGATCATCAAGCCCACTGCCTTGCAGCTCCAAGCTGTGGTCCTCACAGGGAGATGTATAAGATAGATAAACTTATTTTACACTGGATGTTAGTGAAAAGGCCAAGAAATTATTTTTCTCCTAGTTAAACCTACAGAAAGCACATTCATATCAAAGACACTAACATGCGAGCACAAATTTCCATAATAATGTGAGAAAGTGAAAGGAAAAAAGGATTTTTACTCTTTGTAGTTAAGAAGGATTGCATTAATTCCCTTTGTATATCCCAGTGGCTATAAACTAAACTGAAAATAAACTGTCCCAGCCGAAACCAGGACAGGCAGATAATGTTCTTCCTCTCATAGGAAGAGAAGAGTAAGCTATATTTCTGGAGGACTGTTCTCTTTCCTAACTGGAACCTGCTCAAGCACTGATCCATTCAGTCCCACCCAGGTAAGGCTGCTGTTTAAGGCAGGCTCCCCAAGGAGGAGGATTTAGCAACAGTGACACAGCCTGGCCTCCTCCTTCTGCTCCTGATTTCTGCTGCTATGGCAGAGGAGGAATATACAGATTTACGGGGCCCAGTTGAGGGCAGCCCAGCCTCGTGGTGCCTCTTGCAGCCACGTCAAAGGAGGGCCCTGTGGTGCAGGAAGAATCTCAAGGGCAAAACAACTGAATTTCTCTGGAGCTTTCCTAGAAATGTCACCTGGGACCATAAAGAGGTCAAACAAGTGTCATAGACTGGAACTCCATGCAGAAAGGTGCGTAGATGTAAAAACCATGAGGAAGAAGGAAGGTTGGTGGAGGCAGAGGAAATATCCATCTAGTGAGTGAAAGTTGAAATAATCTAGGCAATTCCCTACAACTATTTCTGGATTTTTCCTTCAGCCTTTGAAAGATCACTTCAAAGGAAAAGAAGTCCCTAGGTAGGCTTTCCTCTCTCTCAAGATTTTGTCTCAGTTAAGAGCCCTGTCTGAGCAGCTCCAATTGTGACTTTCTTCAATTTTTAGTATTTTCCTGTATTGACCCTGTCAGGCCATTGCTGGTGCTACACAAACAGCACAGAAACAGTAAAGGAGAAAAATTCCCAACCAAGTTTTCTGAAACATGCCATATTGTGAAGAGGCATCAAGTACCTCCTTTCTGTGCTAACAAGTTATTAAAAAAAGAAAGCGCTCTGGTGGGAGCAGATATAAAACACACTTTTTTAACTCTCTCTCACTTGTTACCACAGAGATTCCTGCATTTATGGGGGACATCTGTCACAAGGGGTGAAAAAAATATTTTACTGTAAGCAAAGAACAGCCCGGGAACAAAATCATGTCTCAAAATCTAAACCCAAACTTTCTTTAAATTGTCCTTCAGCAAAAAAAAATAACAGCCAGGATTAGCAAAACAAACTATATTCAGATTGTAAATAATCAGACCAGAACAAGTCCAATGAGGGAAGAGAACATGTGGCACTCACAGCTCATAGAACAGGTTTAAGCTGCTTGAAAGATGGCAGGGAAGTGATCAATCAGCTCAGGAGTGTGATTTCCTTTGCAAATAATTTCTAAGTGGAGATGTGACCAGCTCTTTGTGTTCTGCAGAAGGCAGTAGCCAGAAGCAGCAGAAAAAAAATGAATAATGCCAAGTAAGCTAATTAGCAGATGCTATCAAGACAGTGCAAACAGAGTGATAAGGTGTGATTAAAGACATCTTTAAGCCACTTCCAGGCCTCTCCCTTCTGGAGAAGTAGCTAGGAATGCATGGGTGGTTTCATCACATCCTCACCATGGTGGGCAGCCACTCTAAGTCAAAACTGGCTGCAACCCCCCAGCTTTTCCAGGAGAAGCTGCGCAGAAGAGGATATTCTCTTCCTCTCCCATCCTAGTCTCATGCCTGTTGTACAAAGGAACGGAGGGGCATGGGAAGGGCATCACACTGCCAATGTGCTAACACTTAGATTTTGAGAGAAGCTGCTTGTGTAGAATGTACTCCACCTTCTGCCTCTTGCAGATTAGATTCTCTCCATCTTACTAACAACTTTTGTTAGCTCATGCTGAGCATTTATTAAAACTCTCAAAGAGTTGTTCTCACCCTGTATATAGACAGTAGAAGCTCAGGTGGAAAAACATGACTATTGCAGAGTCCTACAGCACACTGAGAGCAAAATTAGGAATAGAGCAGAGATCTCCTGACTCCCAGTCTTGTACTCTGCCCTCAGAGGCTTCAGCTACAAAATTACATAGGAGTGTTTTGAATGAGAGGCAATGCCTGCCCTTGGAGAGGGACCAAAAGGGGGCTCAGAAGAGAAGAGAAGAGATGAAAGCACAGTCTTCCATGCAAGGAGACTAACCTAGAGGGCAGTCAGGTTCTGTCAGACAGATCAGTTTGGTTTAACAAATTTAAGCTAGCTGTCACTACAAAGCCCAAAGCCTTTATCCTGGACCACAGTTTACGAGACGATGAACAATACTTCTCTGGGAACTAGTAAATACTGTATTTCCCAGTTCTCAAGATCTGAATATTTTATAATACTGTAGCCAAAATGTTTCTATTTATTATTCATGTGTCATTATATGCAACCATCCCATGCAAACATACCCAAACCCCATCTTTATATATGCTGGCATTGAGAATGGAAATAAAAATTCAACATGGTCAAACGATTCAAAATGTAAGAGATTGTACTCACATATTAAATCATTTTCATGTTAGTCACACATGATTACATGGAATTTTGCTGGTGAAGCAGGCAGGAGATTTTCTAGCCATATTGTACACATGTATTTGGCTTTTTAAAATAACTGGAATTAAAAATAATTGCATAATAATTGCAACATGTTTTGTAGCTGCTGAGCTAGCATTGCTGGGGAAGTTTAATTTTCCTATTTTTATTGTTTCTGTGCAAATTAAATTCTCAGCATTAACTATATTAGATTAACATTTGTGTGTGTGGTTTTTATAAGAAAAAAGAGAGGAAACAGTACTGGCACGATTATGGCTGTTCTTAAAGGTAAAACACATGCAAAGCAAATTGGCCAAGGTAAGGACTGCAGATTTAGCAGAGGAAAGTATGCTCTGGTGATAATTTGTTTAATATACAATTACTTGCACTATACAATAATGACCTATAAGTTTTGAAGTGTTCATTTCCTCCCTGTACTGTTTGCCACTTTAGAAGGTGTGGATATGGTTGAGAATGGAGAAGATAAGAGCGATCACAGAGATTAAAGGAAACCTTCTCAGGTGGAGAACATGGTTGTGGTGAGTGGGACCAGTAGATGGGCATGACATGATGGGAAGATGGCTAACATCTCTGGCAGGACTCTCTGGTGGGACAGTAGGCAGAGGCTCACCAACTCACTTAACAGGACAATTTGTAGATTAAGTGTCCAGAGTTCATTGCACAGGGTCTGGAAGGCAACTGTGATCTTTTTGGTGAGATATGGAGGTGGGACAGTGGTTTGACATCGGCTTGCCAGAGGATGTGAGAAAGGGTGCTCTGGAGGTTCAACTTTGAGAAAAGGGGCTTGGCCTACACAGGAAAGAGACTTCCGGAGCACGTCCAGTGAAGCAGTAAAGCCCACTATAAAGCCCACTTGTGATTTTCTAAGCTCCTGTGTAACCAAACACTACACTGATCATTAATTTGGATATTAAACAAGTGCCCCAGTTCTCTTTCTTCTGGAGCAGTCCTTCCAGCCTGGGGGTCAGAGGAAGGGGAATTCGACACACAGGGAAGCTTTGGAGGGAACTGAAACACAGGACTTCTCTCATGTGCTGAAGAATTCGTGCTCCTTCAAGAACCTGATATATTTTTTGGCCCCTCAGCTTTTTCCCGAGGCCAGAAGGCATCCAGAGGCAGAAGGGACTTGGAACCCAACTCCCCACATACCCTTCCCACACACCCGCCCTGGGCGAGCAGGGTAGGCTCCTTGAAGTGTCTCCCACCAACATCACCCCGGGTGATAACTCCCTCTTTCCACCCTTCCACGGGGTGGCACCGTCATCCCACTCTTTCCCCTCAGCAACCCGCTCCTCAGGGCGGGAGCCCCGCGCGCGCAGCAACCGCCGCGCAACGGACGGGCGGCTCCGTGCGCCGCCACGTGACCCACCTCTCCGAGCGCGGGGGGCCGGAGTCCCGCGGTCACGTGGCCGCGGAGTGATGTCACACCCCCCTCCCGTCCTATCCGCGTGGAGCGGCTGAGTGTCCTGGGGCGCGCGGCGGCATCGCTCTACCCTTCAGCAGTGGCGTGGATCCTAGTGGCGGACACGACCGTAGCGGGACGCGGTTCCTCCATGAGGTGAGGCGCGGCTCAGCATGAGGGAAGGAGAAAGGGAGGGAGGAAGGAAGGTTGGTTGCGTGCGTGCACGCACGCACGGCGGCGGGCGTTGTGAATAGGGACTTTGTGTGCGGTGCCCACCTGCCTCCACCGCCGTCCGCGGGGGGCTGTTGCCGGCGGTGGGTGGGTGCTTCTCCGGCGGAGCCTGGGGGGGGGGGCTCTGCGCGGCGCAACAGGGGGAAACTTCTCCCTTCTCTTCCCCTGGCGCTGCTGGAGAGCCCCGTTTCCCCGATGTGGGGGAGTGGAGAGCACTGGGGGGGGCAGCCCGTGAGTCGCTGCCGCTTGGCTGTTGCATTTTATTTACTTTATTTATAATTTTATTCTTTTTTCTCCCCCCCCGTGCGTGGCGGAGGTGACAGCTGCCTGCGGGGGTGAGCAGTAGTGCCTCGGTGCGCTCAGGCCGGCGTCGGTTCACTCTCCCCGCTCCTACCCGCCTGGCTGGGGGTCTCCGCGGGTCCCTCAGCCCCCAGCGGTCCCGAGGAGCGAGTGGAGCCGCGGGTGCCGCCCTCGCCGCCTCACAGAGGGGGGTCGCCCGGTCCCTGACAGCGCGGGTCTGGCTGAGCCCTGGGGGCAGCAGTGTAGCCTCCTCACTCCCTCTCCCGGGGGCCCTGACAGGAGTTAAATCCACCCCCGGGGGACGACGATGACCCTCAGATTGCCTCGCTCCAATAAAAAAGGTGGCTCTGGGGACGGCGTTGTCTCGGTGCTCGTGTGGGGCGGTTTCTGTCTGGGTTTTAGTGGGAGATCGGGGAAGGGCGGGTTGGCTACCGGGCTCCCCGGGGGGCGGCGGTTGGGCCGGGCTCCGCCGGGTCCCCCCGCGCCGCTGCCAGCCGCGTCTTCTGCTCTGCGGGCACGCACGGGGGCTATGCGTTCCTGTGACAGCGGGGGCTTAAAAGATCAAGATTTTCTGTAGCTGTAAAAAAAAAAAAAGTCTGCTTTAGGAATCGCATCAAGTTTAGCCAGGAACCCGTGCTTCTAACTTCCAACAGAGCACGCGAAAGATTTTGCTTTCTCTTGCACAGCGTTTAGCGGCACAAGCCTTCTGCAGTCTGGCATTGCTACTTGTGACATTCTTAAGTTTCTTCCTGTGAAAAGACTAGTTAAATTCTGCTTTATCAGCATTCTAGGTTCTTAACAAATTCTCCAGTTTGTTTCTGTAGTGAGTGTGAGCATGCTTATTACAGAACTGATATAAAAAACTTGCAGTCTAGTTGGAGTGAGTGCTACTTTGGTAGAAGAAGCTGTAGTCTTTTTTTTTTTTTTTTTATCCTAGCGGGTTGCAGATTAGTGTGTGTTATTTAAAAAAAAATAATAAAATAAAATGCCAAAAAATACCCATACATCATTTTAGAAAGGCATTCTGATGTCCTAGATTAACTAGGAGTACATGAATTTAGTAAATATCTGTCACTGACCTG
>NW_026114354.1:0-10056 GCF_018139145.2 Gymnogyps californianus | reverse complement strand
CGTTCAGATCCCCTCTGGATTTAATCGTTGGGTCTCCAATCCTTTTTCTGTCTCTCTGGCTCCCTCGGGACATTTCTTCTCCCAGTCACGATGCCTCCCGAGACCTTCCTCGTGCTGCACATCCACCTTGTAGCACTTCAGGTGGGGCCATCTTTGAGCCACAGAACACTCATTTGTTCCTCTACGCTGTCTAGGATTCCTGTGTTCAGTCCCCGGCCACCCGAGACCCTCTGTACTCTGCTCGGATGATCACCCGAGTTCCTCTTGTCGTCCCTAAGCCTTCTTTTGTCCGTCAGCCCCCCAACACCCCTCTCCTCACAGTCACGGTGCCTCCTGAGACCTTCCTCGATCTCCACAGCACCTTGGAGCACTTTATCTCCCCTTCTATCTCTCCTGTTCCATGAAAGCGTCCCTTCTTTCTTTGTTACGCAGCGCTCCTTTGTCTTTCTCTTTGCCATCGAGGGTGTCTCCGTTCGGTTCCTCTCCCACTCAGTCATCTGTAGTTTGCCTAGACACCCTCCTGAGACTCCAAGGCCCTCGCTGTGTCTCCAAGCCTTCTTTTCTTACCCTGCCCCCTCCTAATTCCTCTACTCTCTATAACAATGTCATCTGAGTCCTTTCTTGTACTCCACAGCACTCTAGCAGTGCTTTAGCTCCTTTTCGATTTTATTTTTTTTGTGCTCTTATCTTACTCTTTGCCATTTAGGATGCCTTTGTTCAGCCCCCGGCCCCCTGACAACATCTGTACTTTGTTGAAATCCCCTTCAGAGTTCCTCATTGTTACCTCTGAGGCTTCTTTGGTCTCTCAGGCCCCCTTGGGACTCCTCCACTCCCTTTGCCGAGCTCTCGCGAGAGATCCCCGATGCCCTAGAGCCCCGTTTTAGCTCGGGAAGGCACTTTGCACCCCTCTCTTCCCCTCAGAACCCTTCCTGAGTCTGCATCTGTTACCCCAGTCGGTCTTTCTGTCCTCTCATCTCTTTGGTGCGCCTCCATTCGGTCCCCGGTCCCCTGAGGACACCTGTACTTTGTTCAATTCCCTTTTGGGCTCATTGCATCCCTGAGACTTCTTTGGTCTCTCTGGCCCCTTCGGGATCTCTCTAATCCTGTGACGATGCCTCTTGTTCTGTCAGAACCTTTTCCAAAGCCATCTTTGTGCTCCGGAGCAGTCTTTTTGTTTTCTGCCTTACAGTCTGTTTCTATTTGGTAGCTGGTACCCCAAAGATGTCTATCGTCAGCTCAGATCTCCTCTTGAGGTTTTTCAGAGAAGGCAATGGCCTTCATCTATTTTTATCAACACATCTCCCGTGGTGGTTTTTGTTCTGTTTTGCAATTTGTTTTTGTTCTAGCTACTTAGGTGTTAATTAGGCTGCTTCATACAGTGTCTGATACTTTTCTTGTATTTCCATGTTTTTTTGGTGTTTTCTGTTCTTTAGGACTTATCTAGTTCCGTTAAGGCAGTCGGTCAGAGAGACCGCCGAGGTGACTCTGAACCGTCGGCGATTTACGGTAAAAAATTTACTTTGCAACCGGAGATATTGTTGAGAAGGGATTCTTACGTGATCTAATTCTGCTTTGTCATTCGGTCCTATCCAGAAGGCAGTTCTGGTAGAATTTAGGTAGTATGTGGGGTCTTGCTAGAAACAAAGTGTAATCCCATAGCATTTTGGGTTTTTTTTAGGAAACTAAAGCACATCATTTTTGATAACAATATTGTTATTACAGTTAACAAACTACTTTCTTACATAGCTTAGCAGGACATCTATCTACGCTCCAGAAAAATTAAGTCTAATTCCCTACCCAGTCACATTGCTGATGCAGTGTAGATGCAGTTGTAGCAAAAGAGCAGACATCATCATTTCCAGTAAGGGTCGCTTTCTCTGCTCAGCACATTGCACACCATAAACTGAAGGCAGATGAGAAACCTCCCTGCTGCTCCTCTGGCCGCCTCCATGTTGTCTGGTGGTTGGCCCTTCCCCTTTCCCAGGGGATTGTGGGAAGGGTGCTGGGTGGGGCCCAGGGTATATGAGCCACAGCCTCTGCTCCAGGAGCTCATTCTGTTCTGGGGCTTCTAGTGGTGCTGGTGCTCTGCTGTTTCTTCAGTTGGTGGCAGGTTTTGAGTTGTCTAAGCTGTTTGGGTAGATGTGTGTTGGCATTTAGAGAAGTAGAGGTGTCTGGGTCTTTTTGCTGTATACTGTGTTAGTTGCTGATATCATCTCTCTTAACAGGGCTGATGGTGAGATTATCTAGCAGTGGTTAGGGTGAGCATCTTGTCCGCATCTTGTATGCATCTGTATATGAAACTTTGGCATTTTTCAAGAAAGCGACAGGGACGTAAGGCATAGTGTCTTTCAGGGTACGGGATGGCTCATCACCTTTCCCAATCGCCCACAGAGAAGCGTGTTGTCCCTAGAACCTTTGCAGCTTGTGGCAGGCCCCTTGTAGATTCTAAGCATCAGGAGTTTACTTATGTTGTGGGCCTGTAGCAGAGCCCAGAGTCTGTGGGAAGGTGTAAGATAGGAGGTGGCTGCAGAATGCAGGGTGTGGCTCACAAGAACAGCTCCTGAGGAGCAGCCAATGCGGGGGGTTCAGGGGTGCAAATACAGGGCAGGAGCTGTCAGGAAGCAGTGGGGTTCCTTCCCGACAGTTCAGGAGAGGAGAAGGGGTTTGTAAGGTTTTGAGACTGGGGGATGGCTGGGAAAGGAAGGAGGGTTCGTCAGCCTTTCTCAGATTGGTTTTGCAGTTGGATTTGGACGTCGATGAGGTCTGTTCTGTTTTAGTTTCCCCGCAGCTGACGGGAGGTACGACAAGGTCACAGGAGATGCGGTGTAAACCATCCAGGCCTCTGCATCTCAATATGCAGGGCTGAATGTCAGATGAGTCTCGTCTTGTAAAGCATTAGGTACATAAAAATATACCCCCCAGAACTCTGAGGTCTCTGCTTCTCTGTGCCTTTTACTTACTTCATTCCCTGACTTAATTTGTGCGTCCATCCGGATGTCACAGTCCTTGTTACTTAGAGTCCCTGACTAGGCACTTCTTTCCAGTGCAGGTTTGTGTCATTGTCTTCCCTGGAATGTTTTGGAGAAGAGGATGTGTATTATTTGTGCTCGTAACAGTCTGCAGCCAGGGGTCATCTTTTATCGCAGTCTCGGGCACGCAAGCTTTTTCTGTTATTCCAGTTTTGCCTTTTTCCTGAAGTGTCCACTGAGGTTTGCTCTAGCTCTCAGTCACGGCAGTTATGTTCTCTTGTTCTTGCTTACCTATTGTTTTTAGCACCAGTTTCTGTAGTTGTAAGGTGTCCATTTTAGATCTTTGAGTCACCATGTCACGCCATTGGTTTTTCCATCGGCTGACCGCCACTGTAATTCCCTTAGGGGCTTTGTAGGTGAGGAGGTAGTTTGTGTTGCTTGTTTTCTGTGTGCTATACCATATGTTATTCAGGTCTTGATGTTCCCATGGTTGTTTTTGTGTTAGGCGAGCACATCGGTAGCTATACCGAGGGTCTTGTGTGCCTCCACTCATCAGCATAATGCGAACTACTTTTGTGTTTTTAATGGCAGGCTGTTGTTGGAATCTAGATGGTATTCCTAAATGGAAACAAGACCGCTGGAATTGTTAAGCTGTTGATCAGCATCCGGGTGACATGTTCGATATTGTTTTTGCAGATGCAGCGGGACGAGCTGTGTGCCAAAGGGCAACAGAGGAGACGAGCGGAGCGCTGTAAGAAGGTGAGTCGGTGAGTGGTGTTGGAGGGAAGATGCGACTAGTGGCTTATGACTAGCTTCTAGGTTTGGGTTACTTTTTTTATTTTGAAGGTGCAAAGCGGGATATTGGCACCAGAGCTGATTCGGGCAAGGTGAGCCATGTCTGGTGGGCTGAAGGAGCAGTTATTTTTCAGGTGTTGTGTTGGTGAAGTTAGAAGCATCCCTTGTTGTTTGTTTTACAGGTGGTACCCGAGCCTCAACTTGGCAACCTGTAAACAGCAGAGGCAGGGCGGGCGAGCCCAAGGTAAAGGAGCGGGAGATGGGAATCGGTGCGGACAGGCCGTGGTTTTGGGCAATATCTGTCGTGGTTTAACCCCAGTCAGCAGCCAAGGACCACACAGCCACTCCCTCACTCCCTGTCGCCCCCCCTTGCTCCTGGTGGGATGGGGAGGGAAGAAAGAAGGCAGAACTCGTGGGTTGAGATAAGAACAGCTTAATAACTAAAGTAAAATATAATACTAACAATAATAATAATAATAATAATGAAAAGGAATAGAACAAAAAAAGGAGGGGGGGGAAGGAAAAAAACCCCAGTGATGCACAATGCAATTGCTCACCACCCGCTGACCGATGCCAGAGCAGCGATCCGCCCCTCCCGGCCAGCTCCCCCCTGTTTATGTACTGGGTGTGACGTTCCATGCTATGGAACACCCCTTTGGCTAGTTCAGGTCAGCTGCCCCGGCTTGCTCCCTCCCAGCTTCTTGCACACCTGCTTGCTGGCAGAGCATGGGAAACTGAAAAGTCCTTGGCTTAAGATAAGTGCTACTTAGCAACAACTAAAACATCAGGGTGTTATCAACAGTATTGTCACACTAAATCCAAAACACACACTGTACCAGCTACTAAGAGAGTTAACTCTGTCCCAGCCGAAACCAGGATACTCAGCATGTATCTTTTGCTTTGGTTTTTTTCAGATGCTGCAAGAGGCTCAGAGGGGCGAAGCCGCGTGCTGAGGAGCGGTCCGAGAAGGTGAGGCGGTTGTTGGCCGGGTCGGTGTCTAATAGCAAAGTATTATATGGCAACTTGGTTAAGCATTTCTCTTTGGTCTCGCAGGCGCCATGCAGGCAGCCTTTGGAATTGGATGAGCCTTTGAGGTGAGCTGGGGTGGTAGAGAGGAGGAGCATGGGGCTGGTGATTTCTCACAAGCACAACGGTAGCTTTTGTCTTTTGGTATCTTAGGTGCCACGAGCGATGACGGCCGCAGCGTCCGACGCTGGAATTCCTGCAGAGCAGGTGAGCAGAAGGCCACGTTGCTTTTGAGGAGGAGGGTGTTGTGGAAGAGGTCTGTGTCGACCGGCACCATGCTTACTGCTGGCACTGGTATTTTTCCAGATGATGAAGAGGAACCTGGCAACTGCAGGAATATCCTGGTTCACTGATGTGTTTTTTGCTGAGGATGGATTCAGACCCCTGCCGTCTGACAGCTAAGTTGAGGGACTGGAGACCACTGCCCTACAGTGTGTAATTTTGACTTCAGTTGGAAAGAAATTGTCCAAAGCGGAAATCTTTCTCGTTCAAAGAAGTTGCATTTTATTGAACTTCCCATCAGAGTGGCTCTTCAGAGGTGATGTACTTGGCAGTAGAAGTCACCAGCAGCAAGACTTTTCACTCTCTAAAAAAAAAAAAAAAAAAAAAAAAAAAATATTTACTTCCTTCCAAAGACCCAAGCACAACAAGTCTTCCAAAAGTCGATGGCATTGCTGGTCTTTGGGTTCTCAGTTGTAACAGTTGAGATATCATAAAAACATGTTCCTCTGCGTGCTTCGGTACAGCCAAGAGCATTAGCAAATCTGCCAATCCTTTTTCATAGCCTTATGTATTGCAGCACTGGAGACTGGATTTTTTTTCTTTTTCAGAAGATCCCCTATATGGTTTTACTTCTATCTCACTGGTTTTTTCTGTAAATGAAACTTTAAAAAAAGTTAAATTGTATAACTTGCAAATTGACTTGCATTGTTTAAACTGTAACTGCCAAACAGCTGTAGCATGTAATTTAGGTGTACTTAAGCGGTTAGGTATTTTGTCTAAATCTTGAAAAAGACGGGCAACTGAATGTTATGGGTTTTTTTCCCTGATCTTTTGACGGAGTGCTCTGAAGTACTTTATTTCTGTCTGGCTTTCAATGGTGCATTTCCCTGGCATTTCGGTAGCATCTCTCTTGGGCAGTGCAGCTGGCCAGATGTCCATCCTAACTATGTAACACAAAAAAAACCCCTAGTCAACTTATAGCTGTGTATGTTGGAGACAGGTAATTTAATGGTATCAATTCACAGCTATGCAAGTTAAACTAATGCAAAAGGAAAACAAATACTTTTATAGTATAGGTATTGTTATTGGATGTATATAAACATATGCACACCTTTTAGTATAAAGTAATTACTGAGATTTATTCTTTATTTTTTATTTCACTCTTTAAAGTTTTATGCTTCACTTCCAATTTTGTTGAGGAGGCAAGCGAGACGTGTTATTTTAATATGCTGAAATATAGTTTGGGATTTTTGTTTTCAGATGCGGTGGTGTAAGCATCTCTGATGCTCAGCAGATCCCCCCAGCCCAGCTTTGCCTGCCCGTGGTAAGAATACTCACCGTAAGGGGCCAGCCCTATGTCCGGAGGCTCTGGGCTCTCTCTGCAGCAGTTGCCCCGCAGGTGCGGCAGCAAGGGCCGTGTGGGGGGAGAGTGCGGGGCCGAGAGGGACGGGGACGTTTGTTGCCCTGGGGAGCCCCTCCCAGCGTGGGAACGGAGGGGGAAACATCCCAGAGCAGAGCCTGAGCAAGGGATGTGGCACCGTCCTCTGGCACACTGCCCCCGCCCCGCCTCCCCGGGGCAGTTGCCAGCCTACAAGAGAGGGGCTGAGGGAGCTGCAACTGTTCGGGGGACCACTCCCCAAAGCATGTCCCCCGCCCCCGGCCCCGTGTCCGGGGTGGCTCCCGCCCCCCCCCCCCCCTCCCCCCCTCCCCCCCCCCCCCGTGTCCGTGGGTGGCTCCCGCCCCCCCCTCCCCCGGCCCCCGTGTCCGTGGGTGGCTCCGCCCCCCCCCTCCCCCCGGCCCCGTGTCCGTGGGTGGCTCCGCCCCCCCCCCCCCCGGCCCCGTGTCCGTGGGTGGCTCCCGCCCCCCCCCCCCCCGGCCCCCGTGTCCGTGGGTGGCTCCCGCCCCCCCCCCCCCCCGGCCCCCGTGTCCGTGGGTGGCTCCCGCCCCCCCCCCCCCCGGCCCCCGTGTCCGTGGGTGGCTCCCGCCCCCCCCCCCCCGGCCCCCGTGTCCGTGGGTGGCTCCCGCCCCCCCCCCCGCCCGTGTCCGTGGGTGGCTCCCGCCCCCCCCCCGCCCCCGTGTCCGTGGGTGGCTCCCGCCCCCCCTCCCCCCGGCCCCCGTGTCCGTGGGTGGCTCCCGCCCCCCCCCCCCCCCGGCCCCGTGTCCGTGGGTGGCTCCCGCCCCCCCCTCCCCCCGGCCCCCGTGTCCGTGGGTGGCTCCGCCCCCCCCCCCCCCGGCCCCCGTGTCCGTGGGTGGCTCCCGCCCCCCCCCCCGGCCCCGTGTCCGTGGGTGGCTCCCGCCCCCCCCCCCCGGCCCCCGTGTCCGTGGGTGGCTCCCGCCCCCCCCTCCCCCGGCCCCGTGTCCGTGGGTGGCTCCCGCCCCCCCCCCCCCCCGGCCCCGTGTCCGTGGGTGGCTCCCGCCCCCCCCCCCGGCCCCCGTGTCCGTGGGTGGCTCCCGCCCCCCCCCCCCCGGCCCCCGTGTCCGTGGGTGGCTCCCGCCCCCCCCCCCCCGGCCCCCGTGTCCGTGGGTGGCTCCCGCCCCCCCCCCCCCCCGGCCCCGTGTCCGTGGTGGCTCCCGCCCCCCCCCCCCCGGCCCCGTGTCCGTGGGTGGCTCCCGCCCCCCCCCTCCCCCGGCCCCCGTGTCCGTGGGTGGCTCCCGCCCCCCCCCTCCCCCGGCCCCGTGTCCGTGGGTGGCTCCCGCCCCCCCCCCCCCGGCCCCCGTGTCCGTGGGTGGCTCCCGCCCCCCCTCCCCCGGCCCCGTGTCCGTGGGTGGCTCCCGCCCCCCCCCCCCCCCGGCCCCGTGTCCGTGGGTGGCTCCCGCCCCCCCCCCCCCCCCCCCGTGTCCGTGGGTGGCTCCCGCCCCCCCCCCCCCGGCCCCCGTGTCCGTGGGTGGCTCCCGCCCCCCCCCCCCCCCCGGCGTCCGTGGGTGGCTCCCGCCCCCCCCCTCCCCCGGCCCCGTGTCCGTGGGTCTCCCGCCCCCCCCCCCCCCCCCGGCCCCCGTGTCCGTGGGTGGCTCCCGCCCCCCCCCCCCCCCGGCCCCCGTGTCCGTGGGTGGCTCCCGCCCCCCCCGGCCCCCGTGTCCGTGGGTGGCTCCCGCCCCCCCCCCCCCCCCCGGCCCCGTGTCCGTGGGTGGCTCCCGCCCCCCCTCCCCCGGCCCCCGTGTCCGTGGGTGGCTCCCGCCCCCCCCCTCCCCCGGCCCCCGCGTCCGTGGCGCTCCCGCCCCCTCCCCCGGCCCCCGCGTCCGTGGGCGGCTCCCGCCCCCCCCTCCCCCGGCCCGCGTCCGTGGGCGGCTCCCGCCCCCCCCTCCCCCGCCCGCGTCCGTGGCGGCTCCCGCCCCCCCTCCCCCGGCCCCGCGTCCGTGGGCGGCTCCCGCCCCCCCCTCCCGGCCCCGCGTCCGTGGGCGGCTCCCGCCCCCCCCTCCCCCGCCCCGCGTCCGTGGGCGGCTCCCGCCCCCCCCCGCCCGTGTCCCTGTATGGCCGCCCTGTGCCTGGAGGCTCTTGGCTGTGTCTGCAGCAGTTGCCCCGCAGGTGCGCAGCAAGGGCTGTGTTGGGGGTGAGTCCGGGGCCGAGAGGGAGCGGGACGTTTGTTGCGATGGGGAGCCCCTCCCAGCGGGGAAGGGAGGGGAAACATCCCAGAGCAGAGCCTGAGCAAGGGATGTGGCATCCATCCTCTGCACGCTCCCCCCGGCCGTCTCCCCCCCGTGGGGCAGTTGCCAGCCTGCAGACAGGGGCTGGGGGAGCTGCAACTGTTTGGGGGGAGCACTCCCCCTTTATTTCCTAGCAGAGCCCCCTTTTGGGGGGGGGGAGGCGTGTACATATGTAAATAGCATTATTAAAGTAAGGAGCTGCCGGTTGGGGCTGTTTCCTCATTTTGTGCCTTTTTGGGGGGTGAATAAAAAGGGGAGGAATGGGGGGGGCCTGGGGAGGTGAGGGTGTCATTTGGGGCACCAGTGTCACTGGGGGAGGCGTTGCCTTGGCAGAGGGGCAGGTGAGTGGTGGATGGAGGGTCACAGCCCCAAATGCCTGAAAATTCACGGATGGGGGTTTAAAAAAACTAAAAACTGTAAATATGGGTGTGAGGTGTTGAATAGAGACAAAGATCTCATTTTTATAGGTATGTTGAAAATAATATTCTTTTATATATAGACAAGGATTTCAAAATACAAACCTATACTATATTAAAGGACTTTAGAATATTAAAAAAATTCTACATAGAGCTATATGTAGAGTTTTAAAAACCAAAGTAACTCATGTATATATAAATTAAAAAATAAAGGACTTTAAAATGCAAAAAAATTTTCACATTTTCTATATGAAGGAATTTAAAATAGAAAAAGTCTGAGTAGGTAGATCTAGCTACACTACACTATGTACACTTAGTAAGTCTAAGTGGAGATGTCTAAAAAGATGCCTAGTGTCAAGATACCTAATCGGTCAAAAGACATAGAGTCTAAACCCATATTCTGTATAGTAAGTGGAAATAATATAGGTGTAAATAGAGATAATATGTATATGTCTAAATACATATGCTATATAATATGTTGAAATACATATTGCACAGGTATCTGTCTGACTAAAAGATACTCTACACTCTTCTAGATGATGTGTTGCAGGTTATCCTAGGTGAGTTACCTGCTATGGATTATCCCTGGTGTAGGTGATCCCATGCCTGTCTCCCATCCATGCATGTCTCCCATTCACCCCGGCCCCCGCGTCCGTGGGTGGCTCCCGGGCCCCCCCCGGCCCCGTGTCCGTGGGTGGCTCCCGGCCCCCGCCCCCGCCGGTCCCCACCCCTTGTGTCCGAGGGTGGTTGCCGCCCCCCCCACCCAGTCCCGGCCTCTGTGTCTGTGGGTGGCTCCCGGTCCCGGCCCCGTGTCTGTGGGTGACTCCCGCCCCCCCCCCCACCCCCGGCCCCATGTCCGTGGGTGCTCCCACCCCACCCCCCCCGCCCGCCGTGTCCGTGGGTGGCTCCCGCCCTGGGTCTGGAGGCTCCTGGCTCTCTCTGCAGCGGTGCCCCCCACCTGCGGCAGCGAGGGCTGTCTGGGGGGG
>NW_026114353.1:0-10069 GCF_018139145.2 Gymnogyps californianus | reverse complement strand
CCTCAGCATGGCTTTGTCAGCTGTCCTGGCACATCAGAGGTCTCGCTGTGACAGACCTCTGGAGGGAGATGCTGCCATTCAGGCCTCAGCGCCAGGGAGTGCCTCTCCCCGGGACTCGGGGGACAGTGGCCTCCCTCATGGGCAGTATGCTCTGCTCTGGGAGAGCATCCTGCTGGGGCAGGATGGAAGAAGGCAGATAGGTTCTGCAAAAATCAAAGGGAGAAAATCATTGCTGAAGCCCGGGGTTGAACCAGGGACCTTTAGATCTTCAGTCTAACGCTCTCCCAGCTGAGCTACTCAGCCCTGCCCCAGCAGCCCTTGTCCCAATTCCACCCCTGCCAGGCCACAGGCTGGCACACACGAGGAGAGCTTCCTTGGGGACATTCCCAGGAAAAAGCTGTGCCAGCACCGGGCACAGTGGACCTGGCCTCTCCCTGCCTCCATGGCCAGGTGGACTCCAGGTGTGGGGTGGGTGCCAGCTTCCCAGTAGGAGTGAAGGCAAGTGGGCAGGCCAGGCACATGCAGCTGCAAAGGCTGAGGGTGGAAGAAGTGTGGGGTAGGTGGAAGACCTCTCTCATAGGGAAGAGAGGGCCCAGGGGAGGCAGAGCTTTTGCTGGTGCCTTAGGCTTTTGCTTCATTCTTGCATGAGCAAGAGTCTTTTGTTCAATGTTGGAGATGATATTTAGGGGAAAGAAGGCTTAAAACCTCCAAGGATTGGGACTGCACAACCTCTCAGGGCAACCTCTTCCAGTGCATAAGTGACCTCATGGTTATGACCTCATGGACCTCATGGTCCTCATCTGCCTGAACATTCTTTCAGCTTTTGTCCCTTGCCTGTTGTATTGGGTTTGCGTGGCAAGGTTTTGGTAGCGGGGGGGGCTATAGGGGTGGCTTCTGTGGAGAAGCTGCTAGAAGCTTTCCCCTATTGAAAAGTTAATGCTAGCGGGTTCCAGACGGACCCGCCGCTGGCCAAGGCCGAGCCAATCAGTAACAGTGGTAGCGCTCTGTGATAACATATTTAAGAAAAGCAAAAAAGTTACAGTGGCAGTTGCAAGCGAGAGAGAGCAGAGTGAGAAGATGTGAGAGAAACAACTCCGCAGACACCAAGGTCAGTGGAGAAGGAGGGGGAGGAGGTGCTCCAGGCGCCGGAGCAGAGAGAGAGATTCCCCTGCAGCCTGTGGTGAAGACCATGGTGAGGCAGGCTGTCCCCCTGCAGCCCATGGACGTCCACGGTGGAGCAGATATCCACCTGCAGCCCGTGGAGGACCCACGCCGGAGCAGGTGGATGCCTGAAGGACGCTGTGACCCCGTGGGGAAGCCCGCGCTGGAGCAGGCTCCTGGCAGGACCTACGGACCCGTGGCCCCGTGGAGAGAGGAGCCCACGCTGAAGCAGGTTTGCTGGCAGGGCTTGTGACCCCGGCGGGGACCACGCTGGAGCAGTTTGTTCCTGAAGGACTGCACCCCGTGGATGGGACCCACGCTGGAGCAGTTCGTGAAGAACTGTAGCCCGTGGGAAGGACTCACGTTGGAGAAGTTCGTGAAGGACTGTCTCCCGTGGAAGGGACCCCACGCTGGAGCAGGGAAGAATGTGAGGAGTCCTCCCCTGAGGAGGAAGGAGCGGCAGAAAACAACGTGTGATGAACTGACCCAAAACCCCATTCCCCGTCCCCTTGCGCCGCTCGGGGGGGGAGGTAGTAGAGAAAATAAGGAGTAAAGTTAAGCCCAGGAAAGAAGGGAGGGGTGGGGGAAGTGTTTTAAGATTTGGTTTTATTTCTCATTATCCTGCTCTAATTTGACTAGCAATAAATTAAACTAATTTTTCCCCAAGTCGAGTCTGTTTTGCCCGTGACGGTAATTGCTGAGTGATCTCCCTGTCCTTATCTCGACCCACGAGCCTTTCGTTTTATTTTCTTCCCCTGTCCAGTTGTGGAGGGGGAGTGATAGAGCGGCTTTGGTGGGCACCTGGCATCCGGCCAGGGTCAACCCACTACACCTGTCATCTTCCCACCATGCACGATGATGAAGAGCCTGGCTCTATTTCAACCACCTGATAGGTACTGAATTGCTCCTATAGGTTCCCAAAGCCTTCTCATCTCCATACTGAACAGTGTTCCCTCAGCCTTTCCTCAGGTGGAAAGTTCTCCAGCCCCCTGCACACCCCACCACCTGACTGTACTGGTGCCCCTTCACTGAACTTGCTCCAGCTGATCAATGTCTTTCCTGTACTGGGGGCAGGAGGCCCCCAACTCAATGCAGTAGTGTGCGTGTGGTCTAGCGAGCACTGAATGGAGGGGGAGAATCCCTCCCCCTCATCTCCTGCCCATGCTCCTGTTCATACAGCCAGGACGCTGTTGGCTGCCTTGGCTGCTGGGGCTCACTGCTAACTCATGTTGCCTCAGTCGCCAAGGCAAGAAGCTCCGGTGCTGGCACAATCCACAGCGGAGTGCTCTAGCGCAGTGCACAGGGGGTTTCCTGGACCGGGGGAACCTCAGGGGGAGCCGAGAGAGCCTCCAGGAGCCTACAGCTGGCAACAGCAGCTGACGAGACCTGGGCAGGGCCAGGAGCAATGCGGCCAAGTTCCCTCACATGTATAAAAGAAGCCTTAGGGAGTGCTAGTGACCAGGAGCACCATGAACAGGGCAGGCAAACAGGGTGTGGCACATCAGCAAGGGCGTGGCGTGCAGTTTGCATGAGTTCACACGAAGGGCGTGCAGGAAGGGCTGAAGCTCTGCCAGCTCGACCAGGGAGCGATGGTATCCACCGGCAGAAAGCCATGGCCTCTCTAAACTCTGCACCCACCACGACTCACGCAGCTTCCCAGACAGAGCTCCGGTGGGAACATGCTGCCACCCAGGTGTCAGGCTGCAGGGTGTGCCCTGCTCTTCTGCCAGCATTGGACGGCAGCAGTGAGCACACCTGCAGGAGGTGCGCCCACTAGAGGAACTCCTCCGCTTAGTGACAGAGCTCCAGGAGGAGGTGAGTAGGTTGCGGAGTATCAGGGAGTGCGAGAGAGAGATAGACTACTGGAATCGCACCCTACCTTCCCTGGGACAGGCCCAACAGGCAGACAGGACGCATGAGATGGAGGATTCCCTATCCTCTCTCCGCCTGCCTGAACACAGGGACTTAAGGGATAGGGGGCAACGGCGACAAGTTCCTGCCCAGTACAGCAGGCGCATCTCCTCTCTGACGAGACCCACCCTCCCAGATGCCCTTGCACAATAGGTACGAGGCTCTGCAAGTGGCACCGAACAATAACAAGGACGATGGTTCATCTAGCTTGGAGGTGTCGCTGAGGTTAAGTCGGCCTACACCCTGCGTCAAAACTGCTTCCATAAAGAAAAAAAGACGGAGGTAGCAGGGCTCATTGGAACAGCTTTAAACTAGAGTTGAAGGGGGAAAGGGATAAAAGCAGGCTCCCTAGAGATAAGCCTGGGCAGCACACCAGTGTTTGATGGAACAATGGGCTAGCGAGGTCCTTTGGTCTGCCATCTCAGTGGAGGTAGGGGATGGAGATCCATGCGGCAGCAAAGATGGAAGGGTTATGGATGTGTTAGAAACCACGGAAGCGCCTGAGAATGGTCACGTAGGAATGATGGCTTCTCCCCCCAAAAAGGGGGCGGGATTGATAGCCCAACTGAAGTGCATCTACATCAATGCAAGCAGCATGGGCAACAAACAGGAGGAGCTGGAAGCCATTGTGCAGCAGGAAACTATGATCTAGTTGCCATCACAGAAATGCCATGGTGGGATGACTTGCACAACTGGAGTGCCGCAATGGATGGCTATGAACTCTTCAGAAGGGATAGGCAAGGAAGGAGAGGCGGTGGGGTAGCCCTGTATGTTAGGGAGTGTTTTGACTGTCTAGAGCTTGATGATGGTAATGACAGGGTTGAGTGTTTCTGGGTAAGAATCAGGGGGAAGGCCAACAAGGCAGATATCATGGTGGGAGTCTGTTGTAGACCACCCAACCAGGATGAAGAGGCAGACGAAATATTCTCCAAGCAGCTGGGAGAGGTCTCACAAGCGCTAGCCCTTGTTCTTGTGGGGGAGTTCAACTTACCAGATGTCTGCTGGAATGCAGCAGAGAGGAAACAGTCTCAGGTTCCTGCAGTGTGTGGAAGAGAACTTCCTGACACAGCTGGTGAGGGAGCCAACTACGGAAGGCGCCCCACTGGACCTGTTGTTTGTGAACAGAGAAGGCCTTGTGGGTGATGTGATGGTTGGAGGCCGTCTTGGGCATAGCGATCACAAAATGATAGAGTTTTGATTCAAGGAGAAGTAAGGAGGGGGGTCAGCAGAACTGCTACCTGGGACTTCTGGAGGGCAGACTTTGGCCTGTTTAGGAGACTGGTTGACAGAGTCCCTTGGGAGGCAGTCCTGAAGGGCAAAGGAGTCCAGGAAGGCTGGGCATTCTTCAAGAAGGAAATCTTAAAGGCAGGAGCAGGCCATCCCCATGTGCCGAAAGACGAGCCAGCGGGGAAGAAGACTGGCCTGGCTCAACAGAGAGCTTTGGCTGGAACTCCGGGAAAAAAGAGTTTATGACCTTTGGAAGAGGGGCAGGCCACTCAGGAGGACTACAAGGATGTCCTGAGGTTATGCAGGGAGAAAATTAGAAGGGCCAAAGCCCAACTAGAACTTAATCTGGCTACTGCCATAAAAGACATAAAAATGTTTCTATAAATACATTAGCAACAAAAGGAGGGCTAAGGAGAATCTCCATCCTTTATTGGATGCAGGGGGAAACAGAGTGACAAAGCATGAGGAAAAGGTTGAGGTCCTTCAAACCTTCTTTGCTTCAGTCTTTAATAGTAAGACCAGTTGTTCTCTGGGTACCCAGGCCCCTGAGCTGGAAGACAGGGAGCAGAATGAAGCCCCCGTAATCCAAGGGGAAATGGTTAGCGACCTGCTAAACCACTTAGACACACACAAGTCTATGGGGCCAGATGGGATCCACCCAAGCGCACTGAGGGAGCTGGTAAAAGTGCTCACCAAGACACTTTCCATCATTTATCAGCAGTCCTGGCTAACTGGTGAGGTCCCAGTTGACTGGAGGTTAGCAAATGTATGCCCATCAACAAGAAGGACTGGAAGGAGGATAGGGAACTACAGGCCTCTCAGTCTGATCTGGTGCCAGGGAAGGTTATGGAGCAGATCACCTTGAGTGCCATCACACGACACGTACAGGACAACCAGGCGATCAGGCCCAGTCAGCATGGCTTTATGAAAGGCAGGTCCTGCTTGACTAACCTGATCTCCTTCTTTGACAAGGTGACCCGCTTAGTGGATGAGGGAAAGGCTGTGGATGTTGCTACCTAGACTTTAGTAAAGCCTTTGACATTGTTTCCCACAGCATTCTCCTGGAGAAACTGGCTGCTCATGGCTTGGACGGGTGCACTCTTTGCTGGGTAAAAACTGGCTGGCTGGCCGGGCCAAAGAGTTGTGGTGAAAGGAGTTCAATCCAGTGTTGGCGGCTGGTCACAAGAGGTGTTCCCCAGGGCTCAGTATTGGGGCCAGTTCTGCTTAATATCTTTATTAATGATGTGGATGAGGGGTCGAGTGCACCTCAGTAAGTTTGCAGATGACACTAAGCTGGGCGGGAGTGTTGATCTGCTTGAGGCTAGAAAGGCTCTACAGAGGGATCTGGGCAGGCTGGATCGAGGGGCCGAGGCCAATTGTATGAGGTTCCGCAGGCTAAGTACCAGTCCTGCACTTGGGTCACAACAACCCCATGCAACACTAGGCTTGGGGAAGAGTGGCTGGAAAGCTGCCCGCAGAAAAGGACCTGGGGCTGTTGGTTGACAGCCAGCTGAAGATGAGCCAGCAGTGTGCCCAGGTGGCCAAGAAGGCCAATAGCATCCTGGCTTGTATCAGAAATAGTGTGGCCAGCAGGACTAGGGAAGTGACTGTCCTGTACTCGGCCCTGGTGAGGCCGCACCTCGAATACTGTGTTCAGTTTTGGGTCTCACTACAAGAAAGACATTGAGGTGCTGGACTGTGTCCAAAGAAGGGCAATGAAGATGGTGAAGGGTCTAGAGAACAAGTCCTGTGAGGAACGCTGAGGGAGCTGGGGTTGTCTAGTCTGGAGAAAAGGAGGCTGAGGGGAGACCTTATCTCTCTACAACTACCTGAAAGGAGGTTGTAGCGAGGTGGGGGTCGGTCTCTTCTCCCAAGCAGCAAGCATAAGGACAAGAGGAAATGGCCTCAAGGTGCACCAGGGGAGCTTTAGATTGGATATTAGGAAAAATTTCTTCACCGAAAGGGCTATTAAGCATTGGAACAGGCTGCCCAGGGAAGTGGTTGAGTCACCATCCCTGGAGGTATTGAAAAGATGTAGACGTGGCATTTAGGGACCTGGTTTAGTGGTGGACTTGGTAGTGTTAGGTTTACGGTTGGACTCAATGATCTTAAGGGTCTTTTCCAACCTAAATGATTCTATGAGTCGATGATTCTATGTCTACAGCCTATAGAGAAAGAGGTGCAGGTGTGGGACACCGTCGGATAGCCTGTGGTGGAGATGCTAGAGGGATGAAGAAAGTCTGAGAAGCCCCCAACACAGATCAGCTCTTTCTTCCCTTGGCTCTGGCTGTTGTCTCTGCCACTGATGCCTATGATCAAGCACCTTCTCCTTACAGCGCTAGGGTCTCACTGCCTCCCCTTCCCACCTGGGAGCCTGGGAGGGATTGTACCGTAGTCCTGCTCTTGGCATTGCACATCCCATTGCACTGCCCCAGGAAGAGCCCTGAGCAACATGTGAGGGAAAAGGATCTCCCTTCCCAGGGGCTGGGGGTCAGGGCTTGGCCCTTTGCCTTCAAGGAACACGCCAGTTTACTCAGAATCTGTTCCTTTACATTGCCTTTGTCTACTTGTCATCACTTTCTCCTGTTTTCTGCTCTAAGCAGCCCCTGGGGAGGCTTTGTCCGTAATGTCCCTCAGCGGGACCCATTAAGGCTCCAAGAAACTTTGGAGTTGGCATCTGACTTTGACTTCTTGAGAAGTTTCTTCAACTTCCTCTCAGTGTCTGAGGTTCATGGACTCGGCACCAAACCCACCGAGGGGTCATTAAAATGCCTTGGGCTGCTCCTCTGCTGCCAGGCTGTGCCGGACTCCTGGGAGGGAGGGAGCTCATGGCAAGCGGGCAGCACTGCAGAGAGACAGCTCTGCCCAGGAGCAGCTCCTCTGCAAAGCGCAGCAGGGCTGAGGGCACTGCCTGCAGGCACCGAGGGGAGAGGAGTGAGGCAGAGAAAGGTTTAAAGGCAGTCAGGAGTGGGGCAAGTGCTGAGGCTCAAAGGAGGAGAAATCTTCGGGGCCCTTGACACAGTAAGTCTCTGGGTGCAGGGCAATGCAGCTGCAGTTTGTGGAGGGATCTCGTAAAGCTGGCATGGCCCACAGGAATCTCATTCCTGTATAGAGGAGGAGGACCTGCTCCAGAGCAGGGATCCCTGCTGCACCATCAGAGGACAGGGCATGACCGCTGCCTTCTCCCAGGGACGGCTGCAGGGCTATGAAGCTGGGTGTGCAGCCAGGGGTGCCCAGGGCTGTCCTTCAGAGCAGGGTCCCTGCACCCCAGGGGGCTGTGTGCTGGGCAGGGACTCTGCTGCCTGCCAGGGTCAGCGCTCAGCCTGCCCGGGGAGCTCCCCATGGCGCTGTGGGGAGAAGCTGTGGGTGGAAGGAGAGACCCCCATCAGGGCAGGGTCCTTCTGCTGTCAGGAGGGTGCTGCCTGGCTCAGGGCTGCTCACAGCTGCACATCACCCCCACGACACTGGCAGAGGCAGCTTTTCAAGAAGCACATCAAGGCAGGGGCTACCTGGAAGGAAAGGTGCTTTCCAGGGTCTGTGCTTTCGGTTTCCTGCTGTGGCTGGGGGGAACAGCAATGCAGCTGTCAGGTTTGGGCAAGAGAAGGAGACTCCTACGGCATGACACTGACAGATCAGTAGGTCTTTGAGGAACTGGATCAAGTTCCTTCACCCATTCATTGGCCAACAGAAAGCTCCCTCCTCTCTTCAGTGTTTTTCTGACCTGACTTGCCAACACAGAGATGCCCCTGGGCAGGAGTAAACAGGAGGCAAGAGGAGGAGGAGGAAAATGGAGGCAAGAGCAGGATGAGGGAAAGGAGGCAACAGGAGGAAAGAGGAACCAGCAGGAGAGAGAGCAGGAAGAGGCAAGAGAGGCAACGGGAGGTGAAGGGAGACACAACAAGAAAAACAGGAGGCAACTTGAGGGAGAGGCAACAGGAGGAATCAGGAGAGGAGGCAACAGGAGGCAACAGCAGGCAACAGGAGAAGGTGGCAACAGAAGGAACCAGGAGGCAATAAAAGGAGAGGAGGAAGAGGCAACAGGAGGCAACAGAAGGCAACAAGAAGAGGGGAGGAGAAGGAGGAAAGAGGAGGAGGAGGCAAAAGGAAACAGAAGACCACCGGAGGAGGAGACAACAGGAGGCAACAGGAGGAGGAGAAGGCAGAGGAGGTGAAGAAGCAACAGGAGGCAACAGAAGGCAACAGGAAGAAGAGGCTAGAGGAGTTTAGCTGGATGATCAGGCCCAGATGTTCTCGTGGTATGGAGTCTTCCTGGCAACCAGTCACTAGCACATCCCTGAGTGACCAGCACTTCGGCCAACACTGTGGAACATCTTTATTATCTCCGGTATGATGGGATGGAGCTCACCTTCAGCTCCTCTGTGGATGATGGCAAGCTGGGGGAGCCTTTTAGCTACCTCATCTACTTCAACCTGCCTCGAGCAGGAGAGTCAGAGAAGACAGTATTCAAGTCCCTTCCAACCTGAGTTATTCTGTCATGCAACAGTCTTTCCTTTGGAGAGTTCATTGAAGGTAGAATAGGCAGAGGAAGGAGAAAAGACAGAGAGGCAGAAGGAGAGAGAGAAAAATTGCCAATATAAATACAGCAGTTCCTCTGAGCAATGTTCTCCATTTGAACCATTGGTAACAAAATGTATTGTGGGAAGTGGCTGCATAAAACTCTTTCCATAGAGCAATAATCAGCTTGCTAATACATACCCTTGGTGCTGCTAATAAAAAAACTATGAACAAAATAATGAAAAGGTTCATTAAAAACCTAGCAATGCTGGAAAGGAAGACTTTTTCAGCTATTACATTGAGTTCTTTTATGCCGAAGTTACAAGTTTTTGGAAAATCTACATTCAGGGCTTGATTCAGTTATCCACACAGGGGTGGCCACTGCCCTGGGGTAGCTGAAGCACCCATGTGTCCCAGGACATATGGGAGCCCTTCTGGAGCATGAGCTGGTATGCAGGCAGAGTACCTCAGGGGTGGTGGAGGGCATCGCCTGCCTCCAGCACTGCTGGGCAGGCTGAGCAGGAACCTCTACAGCACAGCAGCACGTGCTTGGCTGTGAGGTCCCTCCTGACTGGCCAGCAGTGGGGAGAAAGATACTTGCAGTCTTGAAAGCCATTACAATATTGTCCCCAACAAGATGAAAGCTTTGGGGAGGTCAAGGGTAGCTGGGACGAGAGAGATGGGAGATTTGGGGGAGGGAAGAGGGGTTTGGCCAACAGAGAGAAAGCTTTTGAAGAGGAAAGATGTGTTCAGGTAATTTTGATGCCACTGCAACACTGACTGTGAAAACATTCATGTTAGGCCTTTACCCTGTTTCTAACCAGGAACCTTAAGCCCTAATCCTCCCCTAAACTCTACCCTTCACCCTGACAGGAATCCACTACTCTAATCCCTAACCTCAAACCTTACCTCTAAACCAAAGCCCAAACCCATAAACTCTTACTCTCACCCTATTACTCACTCTCATTCCTAGCTTCTATCCCTAACATTAAAATGCTAGCCTTGACCCTAACCCTCACCCCAGCCCTACACCAAACCCTAATCCACAAAGCAAGCCCATACCCTAACACTAAACAGACGCCCTCAGCAGAACACCAAACCCTCCCCCTAAGCCCAACAGGGCTGAGGTCTTTGTCCTCTTGCCCATGGCAGTCGCCTCTGCTACCGAGGCCTACCAGGAGAAACTTTATTTTGAGGCTCTGGACTTTGTTTCTTCCTCACCCCTTCTTGGGGAGGCTGGGAAGTGTTGCACAGT
>NW_026114352.1:0-10105 GCF_018139145.2 Gymnogyps californianus | reverse complement strand
AGATCTTTCTAAGCCTCTACGGTGGTTCTGGAAAAAATGTCATTCCCTTGTTAAAATTCAACATGTGTAAGTAAATTTGATCTGGGCGTTTTGTGTTGGCATGCTGTGTGTTGCTTTGGTAAGAATTGGTGATATACGTGATTTGTTTGTTTTTTAATTGTAATCAGTGGTGGATGCCTGGGAACTTTGCTATAAATGGGAGTAAAGCTCCAGATAGATTTTGTAATCATCTAGTGCCAGGGAGAGTTAGACTGGGAGCTGTTGTGTAGGAATTGTCACTTTGATTCTCTTATACAGACTTTCACACTTAAAATCTCCATTGCAAAAATAGTCAAATATTCATATTCCATAATCAAGCTGGCCATGTCCTGTCAAATTCCCTTCAGGGAAGCATGGGCATTGGGTAGCTTTCTGCTGTATTTGAAACCCAGCTTGTTACCTAAGGCAATATGTGACTTGCCTTTGACATCTCAGAGGCTCAGAGAGGTCCTCTCTCAGAGGTCTGCTGAGGCTACTAAGAAAAGACAGTCTAGTGTCAGTAGGCTGCAGGGCTATGTATCTAAACTGGAAAATGTTGTAGAGGTCCACAAATTGAAACCTTAAAAATCACTAACTTGGAGCTGGTTTGGAGTATAGCTTTTAGGCAGTCAGTAGATCACCAGATTTTGTTTGATTTTGCTTTCTGTTTACTTAGTCTTCGTATCCTTTCATCTTATCACTGTTTCACCTATTCAAACTTTTATCAGCATTATTAAGTGATAACAGTTTCCATTGTGCACTGTCCAAACATATCGTTTTAGTCACTTAAAGCAACCAGTGGCAAGCACTGTCTATGAGTTAGATTGTGCAAAATCCCTTTACAGGTGTGCTGAGGAAAGGGAGAGACTTAACCTTTAGGTGAGAGCATGCTCACAGACTTGCCAAAGGCAAGTCAGGAATACACGGGAACGGCCATATGGGTGGAGATGCTCTCCAAGAAAGAGAAACTTATTTTCACAGGTGGCAAAGCTGCTGCTGCTACTTTAGCATGGAATTCATGGGGCTTTAATTTTCAAGTGCTTGATGAGTTACGATCTATGGCTATAAGGTCACATCTGTTTCAACATCATGCAGCTCAGGGCTTTAGTAAACGTCCCAAAAAAAATCTGAATTTAGAAATCTCCATATGTAATGCTCGAACAGAGTCTGTAAATCTATTAGAAGCAGCTCTGTTAGAGCATGAATATTATATTGTTTAATCCAGTGGGTAACTGACAGCAAGTTTTGTGCCATGTGAGAAGATGTATTTAAACTCAATATGTTAGTAAGAATTCCACCTGAAAGATGAAATGGTACCTCAAGAAGAAAGTGTCTGGCAGTCTTAAACAATCTAGTTTTTTTATAAATACTGACTCTGTCTTGCAGAGTGCAGGCTGATGCAGATGGATTATGTTTTTCTGCAAATGACTCAATAGATGATGTGACCAGGTAAATGAGTTTCTTTTCCACTTACACTGTGTATTAGTGCTCAGAGGAATGCAGAGGATGCTAAATTCAGCAGTTCCTGTTGTGTTGATACATTTGTTGGATGAAAATAAAAATGATCTAATACATTTTTAAATGATTGTTTATATTATCTTGTAATGAGCTAATTCAGTCTGTTGAAGGGCAGCTTTTGGATAATGGAAGGGAAAACAGAAAAAAGAAATCAGGAAACTTCTTGGAGTTAGTTTTGTTCCATTTTCAATAATACATATTCATCTAGGATGCAGTTATAATAGAAACACTGGGATCTTAGATTCAGACTGATGTTGAAATACAGAGATGATTCAAGTGAAGGGATGTTGATTAGCAGTACAAGGAAAGGTCTGATGAGGGAGCTTTAAAGATACTTGCATAGGTGAAAGGGTTGAGAACTCAGATGAGATACTGGTGGCTCTTTGAGAGGGGACGCTGTTGCTCTGAGTTAGACATCAATTCACATGCAGGGAGACATGGAGAACAGGTATGAAAGTCAGTTTTACTCCTGTTACCACAACTAGCTAGAATTAGTTGAAATTATTTCATGTTTTGGTACATCTTTTCCACGAGATTTAGTTATAAATCCTTTTTGACTGTTAAGCATCAAATTTCTGTCTAAAAATAAGAAAAATAAATTACTTTCTTCTAGATAAGGCTTGAAAGGTGCTCTGTGCCCCAAGACTGGTTGATGTATTTCGTTCTATAAACAGTTTAATGTAAAAAGATATAAATAATCCTTGGGAGCAGGACCTGGAGCCCATGGTCCCTCACTTCCAGTGAGTGCCCTCTCACAAGGACACAGAGTCCTGCTCTGAGTCAGTGATTACTTAAGCCGTGGAGAGAAATGCCATCTACAGAAAGGCTGGAGAAGTCTCCGTCCTGACTCATCTGTTACTTCGAGTAGTCTCTGGGGTGGTCAGAGGTGTTTCCCACACCCCAGCGAGTGCTGCAGTGGCTGCGCTGCCTTAGAAAAGGGAGCACCACTGCTGCTTTCTTTTTCTGACTATGTCTTTAAACAAAAGTGACGGCTTTGCTTTTTCTGAGGAACCCAATTCTGTGGTTCTGCACGCGCTTTATCAGCAGACACAGGCAGGGACAGAGTTAACTCTCTTCTTAGTAGCTGGTACAGTGCTGTGTTTTGGATTTAGTGTGAGAATAATGTTGATAACACTCTGAGGTTTTAGTTGTTGCTAAGTAGCGCTTATCTTAAGCCAAGGACTTTTCAGTTTCCCATGCTCTGCCAGCAAGCAGGTGTGCAAGAAGCTGGGAGGGAGCAGAGCCGGGGCAGCTGACCTGAACTAGCCAAAGGGATATTCCATACCATGGAACATCATGCCCAGTATATAAACAGGGAGGAGCTGGCCGGGAGGGGCGGATCGCTGCTCAGGCATCGGTCAGCGGGTGGTGAGCAATTGCATTGTGCATCACTTGTCTTTTCTTGGGTTTTATTTCTCTCTTTTTTGTGTTATATTCCTTTTCATTACAATTATTATTATATTATTATTATTATTCTTAGTAGTAGTATATTTTATTTTACCTTAGTTATTAAACTGTTCTTATCTCAACCTATGAGTTTTACTTTTTTTCCTCCTCCCCACCCCACTGGGAGGGGGGAGGGGGAAGCGGCTGCGTGGTGCTTAGTTGCTGGCTGGGGTTAAACCACGACAGTTATGTCTCTTGAATCTGTTTCAGGTCTTGTTTAGGGTTACACAAAAATTTGTTAAGAATACCACCCAGAGATCTGCCCCAAGGCTGGAGAGTCATGGGTGGCATGGCACGTGGGAGAATATGGGCAGGTATCTAGAGAACTTCTCACCTCCAATGGTTTGGAACTTCGCTCCCGAACAACTACAGGACCCTGATGAAGTGATAGAATATTTGAAAGGAAAATGCTGTGGCGATTCCAAAGAGGCACAACTTATCGCACTGTGCTGGGCCCTGGCCAGTATCTACCAAACACTGCTCGATACTGTGCAGCACCCTCAGGGGGAAGGGAGGGAAAACAGACGGACAGACACTGCAGCTACTGCAACCCCTGCAACAGGCACTGTGGCTGAACCAGAGAACCAACCTGTGCTGGTATCAGTCGCCCCTGTACAGAAGAAGAAATATACAAAAAAAATCAGTTCACTTAGTGAGGGATGAAGATGAACCAGGGTCATCATGAGAAGAGGAGGAAGAGGCAGAACCGGAGATAATCACCCGATCCCTATCCCTGAGTGAGCTGTGAGACATGCGAAAGGATTTCAGCCGCCATTCAGGCGAGGACATTGTTACCTGGCTGCTCCGATGGTGGCATAATGGGGCCAGTAGCTTGGAATTAGAGAGTAGGGAAACCAAGCAGCTGGGATCCCTTTCTAGGGAAGGGGGCATTGACAAGGCGATTGGAAAAAAGACACAAGCCCTCAGCCTCTGGAGGCGACTTCTGTCTGGTGTGAGGGAAAGGTACCCCTTCAAGGAAGATGTTACATGTCACCCAGGCAAGTGGACCACCATGGAAAGAGGTATCCAGTACCTGAGGGAATTAGCCATGCTGGAAGTGATTTATAATGATCCGGATAATGAGCAGTTGCCCACAGATCCAGATGAAGTCCAATGCACACAACACATGTGGCGGAAGTTTCTACGAAGTGTACCATCGTCGTATGCCAACTCATTGGCAGTAATGCCTGTATCTCAGCTATTAGGAGTAAGCGTTCCTCTGCTCAAGAGAGGGGAGATAGAAGGTACACACCACGGGGTACCCTGTGGTTTTACCTGCGTGACCACAGAGAGGATATGAGGAAGTGGGATGGAAAACCTACCTCGACCCTAGATGCACGGGTACGTGAATTGAAAGGAAAAACAATCACAAAAGGGGGTTCTTCCAGGAAAGATGCCGCTCCAGTTTCCAGCAGGCAGTTCCCCAGGCAGAGTAGAAGGCTTCTGACCCTCTTGAAGGGACCTCTGAGTCATTTTTACAAGAAGCGAATAACAAATACTCTGACCAGGACTAGAGGGGCCCTGCCTCCAGCCAGGTGGAGGAGAGGGACAACCGGGTTTATTGGACTGTGTGGATTCAATGGCCTGGCATGTCCGATCCACAGGAGTACAAGGCCCTAGTGGACACCAGTGCACGATGATGTACCCTAGTGCCATCAAGCTATAAAGGGGCAGAACCCATCTATATTTCTGGGGTGACAGGGGGATCCCAACAGCTAACTGTATTGGAGGCTGAAGTGAGTCTAACTGGGAATGAGTGGCATAAACATCCCATTGTGACTGGCCCAGAGGCCCCTTATATCCTTGGCATAGACTATCTCAGGAGAGGGTATTTCAGGGACCCAAAAGGGTACGGGTGACCCTTTGGTATAGGTGCCTTGGAGGCTGTCGTGGTTTAACCCCAGCTGGCAACTAAGCACCACACAGCCACTTGCTCACTCCTCCCTGTTGGGATGGGGGAGAGAATCAGAAGGGTAAAAGTGAGAAAACTTGTGGGATGAGATAAAGACAGTTTAATAGGTAAAGCAAAAGCTGTGCAAGCAAGCAAACAAAACAAGGAATTCATTCACTACTTCCCATCGGCAGGCAGGCGTTCAGCCATCTCCAGGAAAGCAGGGCTCCATCACATGGAACGGTTACTTGGGAAGACAAACGCCATCACTCTGAACATCCCCCCTTCCTTCTTCTTCCCCCAGCTTTATATTGCTGAGCATGACGTCATATGGTATGGAATATCCCTTTGGTCAGTTGGGGTCAGCTGTCCTGGCTGTGTCCCCTCCCAACTTCTTGTGCACCCCCAGCCTCCTCGCTGGTGGGGTGGGGTGAGAAGCAGAAAAGGCCTTGACTCTGTGTAAGCACTGCTCAGCAATAATGAAAACATCCCTGTATTTATCAACACTGTTTCCAGCACAAATCCAAAACATAGCCCCATACTAGCTCCTGTGAAGAAAATTAACTCTGTCCCAGCCAAAACCAGCACAGAGATGGAGGAAATTGAACAGTTGTCCACCTTGCCCGGACTCTCTGAGAACCCTTCAGTTGTGGAGTTGCTGAGGGCTGAAGAACAACAGGTGCCAATCGCTGTCACAACGGTGCACTGGCGGCAATATCGCGCCAACTGAGACTCCCTGATTCCCATCCATAAGCTGATTCGTCGACTGGAGAGCCAAGGAGTGATCAGCAGGACTCGCTCACCCTTTAATAGTCCCATATGGCCAGTGCAAAAATCTAATGCAGAGTGGAGACTAACAGTAGACTATCGTGGCCTGAATGAAGTTATGCCGCCGCTGAGTGCTGCCGTGCCAGACATGCTAGAACTTCAATATGAACTGGAGTCAAAGGCAGCCAAGTGGTACGCCACAAGTGATATCGCTAATGCATTTTTCTCAATCCCTTTGGCAGCAGAGTGCCGGCCACAGTTTGCTTTCACTTGGAGGGGCGTCCAGTACACCTGGAATCGACTGCCCCAGGGGTGGAAACACAGCCCCACCATTTGCCATGGACTGATCCAAAATGCACTGGAAAAGGTGGAAGCTCCAGAACACCTGCAATACATGGATGACATCATCATATGGGGCAACACAGCAGAAGAAGTTTTTGAGAAAGGGGAGAAAATAATCCAAATCCTTCTGAAAGCCGGTTTTGCCATAAAACAGAGTAAGGTGAAGGGACCCGCACAGGAGATCCAGTTTTTAGGAATAAAATGGCCAGAAGGGCGTCGTCAGATCCCAATGGATGTGATCAACAAAATAGCAGCTATGTCTCCACCAACTAGTAAACAGGAAACACAAGCTTTCTTAGGTGTTGTGGGTTTTTGGAGAATGCATATTCCAAATTAGAGTCTGATTGTAAGCCCTCTCTATCAAGTGACCCGGAAGAAGAACGATTTCAAATGGGGCCCTGAGCAACAACAAGCCTTTGAACAGATTAAACGGGAGATAGTTCATGCAGTAGCCCTTGGGCCAGTCCGGGCAGGACCAGATGTTAAAAATGTGCTCTACACTGCAGCCGGGGAGAATGCCTCTACCTGGAGCCTCTGGCAGAAAGCACCAGGGGAAACCCGAGGTCGACCTCTAGGGTTTTGGAGTCGGGGATACAGAGGATCCGAGGCCCGCTATACTCCAACTGAAAAGGAGATATTAGCAGCATATGAAGGAGTTTGAGCTGCTTCAGAAGTGGCTGGTACTGAAACACAGCTCCTCTTAGCACTCCGACTGCCGGTGCTGGGCTGGATGTTCAAAGGGAAGGTCTCCTCTACACATCAGGCAACTGATGCTACATGGAGTAAGTGGGTTGCACTGATCACACAACAGGCTCGAATAGGAAACCCCAGTCGCCCAGGGATTTTGGAGGTGATCATGGACTGGCCAGAAGGCAAAGGTTTTGGAATATCACCAGAGGAGGAGGTGACGCGTGCTGATTGACTATATCACACAGGTTATCCATGAACGTGAAACATGCGCTGCAATCAAGCAAGCCAAGCGGTTAAAGCCTCTTTGGTATGGAGGACGATGGCTGAAATACAAATATGGAGAGGCCTGGCAGATTGACTATATCACACTCCCACGAACTCGCCAAGGCAAGCGCTATGTGCTTACAATGGTGGAAGCAACCACCGGCTGGCTGGAAACATATCCCGTGCCCCATGCCACTGCCCGGAACACTATCCTGGGCCTTGAGAAGCAAGTCTTATGGCGACACGGTACCCCAGAAGAATTGAGTCAGACAACGGGACTCATTTCCAGAACAATCTCATAGACACCTGGGCCAAAGAGCATGGCATTGAGTGGGTGTATCACATCCCCTATCATGCACCAGCCTCTGGGAAAATCGAGCGAATATAATGGACTGTTAAAGACTACATTGAAAGCAATGGGTGGTGGGACCTTCAAACATTGGGATACACATCTAGCAAAGGCCACCTGGTTAGTCAACACTAGAGGATCTGCCAATCGAGCTGGCCCTGCCCAATCAGAACTTTTACGTACTGTAGAAGGGGATAAAGTCCCTGTGGTGCACATAAAAAATATGCTAGGGAAGACAGTCTGGGTTTAGTCCTGCCTCAGGCAAAGGCAAACCCATTCGTGGGATTGCTTTTGCTCAAGGACCTGGGTGCACTTGGTGGGTGATGCGGAAGGATGGGGAAGTCCGATGTGTGCCTCAAGGGGATTTGATTTTGGGTGAGAATAGCCAGTGAATTAAATTGTATGATGTTAATTGTTAATGAGAGAGAGAGTGAGAGAGAGAAAAAACAAAACAAAATTGTGATTTATTTATATTGTAGACTTCAGTGTTGTCTTGAGTTATGTGTAAAAAGCAGCAAAGTTCTGTGTGTGAGGTGGACATAAATGTCAAACTCTTTTCCTTCTGCTAGGGTTTCTGCTGCTTCTGAGGATAATAATATCTGTTCCCTGGAGTCTACCTGTTCCTCTTCCATTTCCCCTCCTTCCCCCTGCTCCATACTCTTCCAAAGGTCACAGCTATGAGAAGTCTTTAGTATACAGGTTTCCAGGCACGTAACTCATAATTCATCTGCTACAACAGCATTGTCACGATTCCCAATATAAAACAGCCTTCTCCTCCAAATTAAATGCGATTGGCCTGTTTATTTTCCAAAATGCTAGGCAGTTTTCAAAAGAAGAGATTTTTTGACAAAATGTTGCCTCGTGTTTCAAATGATGGGATCAGTCTGGATGTAAATCCAGCAACCTGTCACGTGACCCTTATTTTAAATCTTACCTCAAAATTGATAGTTTGTCCCCTGTATATTGTCTTCCTTCAGTATTAAAACAGTTTTTAATATAAGATTGTTGTGGTTTAACCCCAGTCAGCAACTAAGCACCATGCAGCCGCTTCCCCCTCCCCCCTCCCAGTGGGGTGAGGAGGAGGAAAGGGAAAAAAAAAAAAAAGTAAAACTCGTGGGTTGAGATAAGAACAGTTTAATAACTAAAGTAAAATATAATACTAACAATAGTAATAATGAAATATAATAATAATAATGAAAAGGAATATAACAAAAAAAGGAAGGGGGGGGGAAGAAAAAAAACCAGTGATGCACAATGCAATTGCTCACCACCCGCTGACCGATGCCCAGTTAGTTCCCGAGCTGCGATCCGCCCCTCCCGGCCAACTCCCCCCTGTTTATATACTGGGCATGACGTTCCATGGTATGGAATACCCCTTTGGCTAGTTCAGGTCAGCTGCCCCGGCTCTGCTCCCTCCCAGCTTCTTGCACACCTGCTTGCTGGCAGAGCATGGGAAACTGAAAAGTCCTTGGCTTAAGATAAGCGCTACTTAGCAACAACTAAAACCTCAGAGTGTTATCAACATCATTCTCACACTAAATCCAAAACCCAGCACTGTACCAGCTACTAAAAAGAGAGTTAAGTCTGTCCCAGCCAAAACCAGGACAAAGATCTATGCAAGATTTATGCTAATCTAGTCGAACATTGGTGTAATGTGAAGCCAAGGCTTTAATCTGGGAACATTTGTGTTGAACCTATATTTAGAATTTTTTTAGGAATACATCCAATCTTATTTTTTATTTCGATCAGTTCACCCCATCCTTGAAGAGCTTTGCCAATACTTAATTAGCTTTACTTTTCACAATATACACTTTTCTGTGAAGGTCTACTACATGGCATTGACTCTCGTATCTCATATATTGCGAGCTATGTTTAAATCCTTTCTCTGTGTAGGTAATTGAGAACTGTGATCAAGTAACCTCATCGAACTGAATAGTTGCATTGTTTTAGGCTTTGCAACAACAGACTATCTCCCAGACCCAAGCTGCTCTAAGTAACCATTTGATTCTGCGTATAAATCGACTTTGTACTGGATTAAACCATTTCCATTGCTAATGAATGGCTAGTTTTTCTCTTGCACTGTTGGATAGAGTGCTTTTGTAAGGTAGCCTCATCCATACAGAATAACTTGTGAGGACTTTTATTTTCAGTGGCTTTTATGTATTTTTTTGCTTGAGCTGTAATAACTCATATTTTGAAAATTGAATGTTTTCCAGTTGCTTCCCCATATTTCAACTAATGAGTGGTGCAGCTGGTGTTAATATGCAAAGAACGTATCCTTGAAAACGTTAGATTCTTGTCTATTATCCTTTTGCCCTGCTGTATGCATGCTTGCTAATCAGTAGGTAACTCGGAGTTAGAGATCAGTTTGGGCAGTGATTACTGCAGACAGAAATGGGAGCAAGCACTCAGCATTACAATAGCTGCATGTAGAATTAGGTCATTAACAGGCTTTGAGCAAAATAGCGTTAATTTTCCTCTCTCCACACTCAAACACAGAAGGTATATTTATAATTCCACATCTTTTCTGAGTGATCCTCTAGCGGAGCATTCTTCCCGATTGATTATATATGAATCTTAACGTCAGGTATGTAATGTGACTGCCCACCTCAGCATTTGGCTCTCCTGTACTGAAGAGTAAAGACCAAGCCTGTCACAAGCTCCTGCAGCTGGGCTCCTGCCAACAGTGCAAATGTAAGTTTATGCATACCTTTATTCATAAGATATAATTAGTCATATACTTATGTGTTTGCAAATTCAGGAGCAACATGTGTATGTATGTGGTTACTGAGGTTTATTATCTTGCATAAATCAGCAGT
>NW_026114351.1:0-10154 GCF_018139145.2 Gymnogyps californianus | reverse complement strand
ACATGAAATCATCCTGCTTTAATCTGCAATGACAAAATTCAACAATGCAATCCCTTATTATCTGCACCGATAACACCGTATCAGAATTCGCCTTTACGGTTCTACTGCTGGCTCCACCGGCAGACCAGCCCCTTGGACCGAGATTTGGGTGGGTGTCATGAGCGCAGAGCTCAGCCAAAGACTCTTAGTCCGGTTCCAGTCGCAATAAAGGCCTTAGGAGCAGCTGTGAGTTCGGGACGCCCAGGGCCGCGGGGCTCCCCGACCCGCAAGGTCTGTGGGACGGTCGGCTGACACAGCACATGAAGGCGCCTGGCCCTGGAGCTCCGTGCCGGCAGGGGACCGGCATCGCCCCCCGGGATGCGCGGGGCTGGACACCAGCGGCGTTGGGGACAAGGCCAGCTCCTGGCAAAGGGAATATTCTGCTCCGCACCCGTAGGGGCGAAGACCCACGGCAGGGAGTGCCCTGGGCACACTGAATAACCCTCACGAAGAAAAACACCTTTCTCATCATACATTACGATTTTTCTTGTCCCATACACGCTATCGTAACTATAACCCTTGGTAAACCAGTGCGACTGGTAGAGGGCAGCGCTGAGCAGGGCCCGCGGCCTCGCCGGATGTTGGCAGTGTCAGCAGCTCTGCACAGAAATAGCACCGGGAGCCCCAGGGCTGCCCCAACCCTGTCGTGCTGAGTGCTGCATCAGGAGCCTAACTTTAAGTTAAGCGTCCCTTTTTACGCATTGATCACGTTTCCTGTTGCTCAGCTGAGCAGGATCCCTCCACGGACGCAAAGTCCTCTCCTCTGTCTGCCCTACCGCCTCTCGGGTCTTCAACCCGGGCCAACACACCACAGAAGTTGTGACAGGACCTCTCCAAACACCACAGAAGTTGTGACAGGACCTCTCCACGTTACCCGGGATGGTCAGTGAGGACCATCCCCCCACATGCACACACTTTGAGATTCTCTGTGTGAAATTCCCTGAAGGGTAATCTCAGGCTCTAGTGATCTAATTTAAACACAGTGTTTCTTATGGATGGAAGAGAAAAGGAGGAGGTAAGATCAAAACAGCTTGCACTTTGTATCTGTTCGTACATCTGGCTGGAGTTAAGCCACGAAGGTATGCCGAGTTGAGTTCTAGTCTATAAAAATACCTTGCCTTTTCATATATTTTTCCTTTGGCACCTCTTTGGTCTTTTTCCAAGCCTGCAAAGCGCGGTCCAAGCCAGACAGCAGATCACAGAAGGCAGAAAGAAATGGCCGCAGATCTTTTTCTTACCTCTTGTCATTTTTATACCTGGACACTGATAAAAAGGCGTATGCACAAGTGGGCACACGCTTCTGTTCTGAAGGAGATGTATGCTTCTGCAGAAACTCTTCTTTCTTTTTTTTCCCCTTCCTTCCCAGAAAAAGAAGAATTAGAAAATCCAGATCCAAAGTTGGAAGCTAAAACAAGACAGATGTGCTTTTTTCTTCTGCGTTTTCCCAGATGACTCCATGAGGATTTTTTGTTCTCATATAACTACTGACATGGACTTGAAAAGTCGTTAAGTGCTTTGAATGAACCACGTAATGGGAAACACTTAGCATTTCCAAGCATTTGTAAACCTTATTTTTAACTGGTATACATCCCAAGGTCATGGTCACTGACTTAAGGAAATGTTACAGACTATGTCACTCGCAGCGCTCGACAGAGAATTAACTTCTATTGTACGTTTGCGGTACGAGTGGTTACCCGCGCTCTTGTAGCTCCAGCCTAATGTATTGACATTTGAGGGCGAGATTCTGATCGAATGTTATTCTGAGCGGTATCCTAACAGCACAGCATCTCTCAAATAAGAGAGAAACTTTGTGAGTGAATTCATGCTTGCCGTTGCTGACTGAAAACCAGCACCCGTTTTTAGCCCTGCAGAGCCAGCCCCGTTTTGGCAGGCTGCACAGGAGGCACCTGCTTCTCCTGCCTCCCTCAGAAAGGGGCTGGCTAAGTCCAGTGCTGGGGACCGCAGCTGGGGCAGTCCTGGCTGGAGGGAGCACTGTTACCTGTGGCAGGATACAGCGATGGCCAACCCATCCTTGAGGTCCTGGAAGATCCTGGGATTTTGCTGTGGGACTAACGTTTGTGAAAAAGAAAACAAACGCCTATTTCCAGTCTCCAAGCAGACGGAGGGAAACCTCCGAGAGCCGGAGTTATTGATCCTGGCCACACCTGGGCTGTCACGCTCGGCCAAGGAGGGGTGGTACAGGTACTTGGGAGGAAAACAGTAAAGGCTTTTGTGATTCACTTAGCTACCCAGTTCTGATGGTGCTGAAGGGGGCGGGTGAAGGGCAGCCTGCTCTTCCCACGTGAACAGTATGACTTCTTAGCTATTTTTAGAACAGAAGAGATCCCTTCGGTCCTCTGTCAGATGACTGTTGATCGGATCTCTTGTTACATGGGATACCCCCTTCTTTTCCATCACGGTGAGCTTCTTTAAGCGGTCTACATGAAGCTCCTTTACTTTGTATTGCCCTTCTTCTGACCTCCTGTTCCAAAACATTCCTAACCCTGAAAGAACAAACAAACAAACAAACAAACACACACACACACACACACAACAAAAGCAAACAAACAAACAAAACCACCAAAAAACCAACCCAGCCAACCACGTTTCCTGGGATGTGTTGCAGAGGAAATGAGCTATTTAATTACACGTGTGAAGAGAAGGGAAAAAAGAAAGGGAGGCTAACACAGAGAGAGGCTATAAACCCGGAGGACACATTCTCTATCAGGGCAGGGCTCGCAGTATTCGATGAGTGATTTATCTGGCTTAGCAAATTCAGAAAGGCGCTGTGGATCAAAGGCTTCAGCCACGCTTTCAAGGGAAAAACTGACAAGATGTCATACAGCACTGAAACACCATTTCTAAAGCATGCAGACAAGCAAAATGCCGTGTTTCCATTGCTCAGAGACGATACGTGCCTTCAGGTGTGTCCCTCAGCACCTGCCAGCGGTGCTACTCCCACGGCACACGCGGGCCTGCAGAGAAAGCTGGTCCTGACTTGCACCGCTGAGACGAACAGCACTCAGCCGACCGGTACGGGCAGCGGCAAGGCCAGAGCTACCCTCACGTTTTTGCTTGCCTTGCCCTAGCAGCTGTCGACCCACTCTGCGTATCCATCCCGCCCTGCTGCAGCACGCAGTCTGCTCCCCAACTACCACCCAACTCCGCCGCACTGCGAGAGGCCGGGAGAGAAGCGCGCAGCCGGGGAAGAGAGGACCAGGAACATGGTGTCCGCCTTCGCTGGCAACCGCCTCTCCGTGGGCTGCTGGCGGGAATCCCCGCCCTGTCCCCACTCTCGGGGCGCAGACAACCCACGCGTTTTCACCACGGACACGGTGGGACGGTACCACGGGCTGCCCCGGCAGCGAGCTGGGGCGAGGGGAAGGGGGTTGCTCCCCCAGGCACCCCGGCCCAGACAGCGGCCGGCTGCCAGCCCGCACAGCTCCGCCGAGGTCGGGAGCAGAGGCGGCGGTGAGGGACCCCCCTTTCAGGGGGAGGCTCCCGCGTGGAAGGGGCGCGTCCGCAGCCCCACGCCAGGGCAAGGGCCAGCCCGGCACCCGCTCGTGGGAAGAGTGCCCCTCCGCAGGTGAACCGCGCTCGCCGCGGCGCTGCCGCCGGCGGGCCGCGTCTCCGCTCGCCCGCGGCGACCGGCGAGCCCGCGGCTCCGCACGCGCGACCGGCGAGCCCGCACCGGCCCCGCACGGCCCCTGGCTGGTGCCGGCACCCCGGGCGCTGCCCCGCGCTGCTTCCAGGGCATCCCAGCGATGCTGAAGGACAACCCCGCAAGCTCCCGCGTCCCAGCCCGCTTCGGCTCGCAGAACGGCGGCGGGAAGCAGGAACGCCGCCGCGGCGCCCCGGCTCCCGCAGCCCGGACGCCCCCAGGGCCGTGTCGGGCTCCTGCCGCCTCCCCGAGCCCCCCGGCACACGGGGCCGCACGGCCGGGCCGGAGGCACCTCCGGCACCGGGCTCCCACCCGCCCCTCGCCGCCCACCCCGGCCCCCCGCACCCCGCACCCCGCAGGGCCGCACGGGCAGCCCCCGCAGCGGACCCCCCGCACCCGCCCAGCCCGCCTCACCCCGCGGTGCGGCGCGGCGCGGCAGCCCCGCTACGGGCGGCGGTCTCCATGCGGGCGGGCGGGCAGCGCCCGCCGGCCGGGCAGCGTGGGCCGCCCTCCCTCCTCCCTCCTCCCTCCTCCCTCGGCGCGGCGGAGAGGGGCGGGGGCCGGGGACGCCCTCCCTCCGCCTTCCTCTGCTTGTTCACCCCCTCCCGCCCCTCTTCTCCCTAACGGTGCCCGGAGGAGAGCCGCCGCCGCTCCTTCCCCATCGCCCGCCTCTCCTCCTCTGCCTCCCCGGGCGCCGGCCCCGGCTTTCCGCCCCCCGCCCGGCTGCGGAGCGGAGGGAGGGGACAGGGGCCGGCCGAGGGAGGGCGGGCGGAGGGGAGGGGAGGGAGCGGGGTCCCCCGGGCACCGCCGCGGCTCCCCCCGCCCGGCCCCGGCGCCCTCCTTTGTGCCGGAGCCACCGGTGCCCGGGGCTTTCCCCGCTCCCGCACGCCGCGGGGCGGGGAGCGCCACGACCCCCCAGCCCGGCGACATTTCTCCCTGGAGTTCGGCAATTGCCAGGCAGAGGCTGGACGCGGTCCGGCAGCCCCCTCTTGCTGTTCCTCCCCCGGCCCCCGCTGCGGTGAGCACGCAGCTCCAGTGGCTTCACCCAGCACCCCCACAGGCTGGACTGCACGCCCCCCCAAAAAAGGGAGCGGCGAGGAGAACGAACCCGGCGGGCAAAGCGAACACACAGAGGGAGGAGATCTGGGTGACCCGTAACAGCGTTGCTGCCCCCAAACCCCGGGGATGCTCTGGGTTAGAGGACCCTCGCAGCCTGGAGCACAGGGCATGGCAATGGCAGCAGGGTGGGATCCAGGCCCCGGTCCCGGCCTTGGCATCGCCGGCGTGCCTCCTTCTCCCCTGTCTCATCGTGCGCGCGCAGGGCGCCGGGCAGGACGGCTGACCAAGAGTGCCGCACGGTGTTGCGGGCCCGTGCTCAAAAGTCGTCCATTGCCCCATCCACCGGAGCAGCTCTTGCTGGGCAGGAGCTGCCGGGCCACTCTGAACTCCTGGGACCCAGCATAACCTGTCCTCAACAAGCTATCGCTTACGAGGCTCGGTGAGAACAGCAAGAGAGCAGCTTGCGCTTACTCTGCATTAGGCTCAGATTTGCCTCCAAGTCACAGATGTGTTATCCTACGTGAGAACGGTGCCGCCCCAACTGTATGCAAGCCAAATTCCTAGCTGGCAGGGCAAAGAAAAGGTGACCCGGGAGTTATTCTACTGCAAATGAGCGCAGAGTCCTGGCTTCCCGCAAGTGTGTGAAGTGCTCTTGCCAATATGCCTTGACTGTAAAACGGAAAAAACCCGACATCCACAAGCTAGAGTAAATCATGGAAACAAAATCGGTATCTGCGGAGCAATGGAGTTTCATTCCTCAGTTGCCAAGGGAGCTGCAGAAGCGTTTCTGGGGACTTCATTACCCCCCGTTTCACAGGCGGGGAGCACAGTGCCACACGGCAGTGAGGTGACTCGCCCGAGATCGCCAGAAAGCCCAGACCGTTTGCGTCTCACCAGCATGCATCACGGGCCACAGGGACTGAGGGGCACAAGCGGGCAAGCAGTGTACAGTCATGCCCTTAGGCTGAGAAGTGTTAAGTTTTGTCTGCTGCAATGCGGAGGAAAACATTTGTGTATCCAGAGCCCTTTCCTTTGTAAGACATCAGGAGCACAGGCACAGTCCGCTGAAGAGCTCTCAGTTGCGGGAGAGAGGTTTTCCTGCTCGTTTAAGCAGTGCAACAGCACGGGCAGCATTGGTCTGATCATAGCCAGAGACTGCTATTTACCCAACAGATCAATCAAGCGAAGTTAATTTGAAGAACGACTGCTTGGAAACTAGCAGGCAGATGTGTTCTTTGCAGCTTCACATCCCTGCAGTTGCACTGTTTCTTTCACGTCTCTCCGTAAGAGAAGTGGCATCTACTGTCCTTGGCGGATGCGGAGGAGGCAGAGGGAAACCAGAACACTAACGCGCCTTTCTGCTGCTTCCCCACTTTGCACCATCAGCAAGCCTAGTAGAAGCAGAGCAGGAAGGCAGGATTTGTTTTTCCTCCTGCTTTTTGGTCATGTGGATTTCTGACCTGCTTGTCATTTCAGGGAAGCTCAGCAGGGCATGAGGTTTTCTTTCCTCGTGTGGGTGTTGTGCGGCTTGCGTGGAGCTACAGCAGTAGCAACAAGGGCTATTTTTAGCCTGATAGGCCAGGCAGCTCCAGAAGACATATTAATAGGAGGAACATTTGCGAACAAAACAAGCAAACAGAAGAGAAAACAAACTGAGAAGTGTAAACAAGAATCATCTTTTACCAGAAGCACTTGCTCAATAGTAAACGTGTAGAAACTGCATCCTGCATCTCAGGGGACGTGACCCCACCCCACGAAAAACCAAACAAATGCAACCTCTCCACAGTATGTGTTGCCTTCAGAACAAGCAAAGTATCTTGTTTTAGCGCCGTACATCTGGACTGGGATTTTGAGAGATGCCCGGTTCAGCAGTTTTCAGTAGGCATTCATTTCCCAGAAAAAGCATACCTAGCCTGGTGAGTTAAATAGACATGGACCTCCTTCTTAGAGTTCGGTACACACCTGTGTTTTGAATCAGAGTGTAGCTGGTACCCAAAGTGCACTGAAACTGGTTGCCCAACTTGCTGGGAGAATACCTGCCCACGTTTGTTAGTGAAACCCTGTGGGCAAGGTGCTGCTCTCTATGTGCAGCTCTCTACAGCAGGCAGAAGGAAGAGGTAAGGGTATGTACTATAGAAGAAAGATTCCTTTTTTACTGCTGAAAGCACCAAGTTTTAGTTTTCGACCAATGATAATTCAGTGGGGGGCACGGATATCTGTCAGCTCCTTCGTCTAATATTGGAGTTGGAAGACTAGATTGCAGTAATTCAGCAGTCTGTACATCTTCACGGCAGAATGAGTGTAACGACATTCACCACAACCACGTGTGTCCTTCCCACATGGACTCACATAGCTGGTTTTTACTGATTTTTGTAGCTCCTGGCAGCAGTTTCTCCTCTTTCCAGAGGAAGTCCCAATAAGACATCTCACGTTCTGACTCTTCTTACAGCGTGAGTCACTCCATTGAAGCCTATTGCAGGCCACATTCAAAGCTGTTTGCTTGCCTGAGTGTTTGGGTAGATCCAATCCGGAAATCCAGAACAATCTGTGTCACCGTCAGCCTTTAAGAGCTGAGCTTGCGTAGCACAGCGTAGAGGTTGGAAGCAGTTTCCCCTTCGTGCAGGGGATCACAGTGACACTTCATGTCTCCACCAGGAGAGACATGGCTACCAACGTCGTACAATCACATGTTATCCCATCCCATGTTGTAGCAGGATGCTCACAGTGACAACCAAAGTGTTTGCTATATTTAGCGTGCATTTGCTTGCTGTTAATTTCATGAGACAATTTCCTCAACAAGAAGAAAGAATCAGCACCTTTTGCTTTATTCCTCTAATTCATAAACACCTCTTTGACGTTGCCATCTGACTTTTTTCCACACCAATATGAATACCTACAAGGTTTCAGATGAAGTCATGTCAGAGTTTAGTGCATAAGAATGCAACCAATTTAGGCCACAACTCTGCAAAGCACCTAAAGCTAGGCAGGTGCCCACTGATGGCAGGTCAGGCGGCAGTTAGGGAATTTGTCAGTCAGGCGTCGCTCTGGAAAGCTGGGGCTGACGGCTACAGAGCTGCCAGTGAATTCAGTCTTGGGAGATTCCTTTTCACTATGGTTTATTTTCTCCTGCTATCTTGAAATGACATGACCCACCCCTCATCGCTAGCCAGAGACTTAACCATACCAATCGTTACGGTGTCAGATGTTTCTGGATGGAAATTCAGTGCACTTATTTATGTCGGTCGTCGTAGTCTCAAGAGCAGGGCACGCTGCTGTAGTACTACTGTCTCTTAAAATCTAGATTTACACAGCTTCCTTAGATCACAGACTGAAAACTCAGTTTCTCTAAGATCTGAGGGGGCCTCCGTAGGCCACCATCACATCCAAGAACTTCCTGAGGGGCCAGGAAGGAGGCACCATCCCTGCCCTGATGTGAAACTCCACACCAGGCGCTGGCCGGACTGCAGAGGTGCCGTAAGCCCGTCTTCACGGCAGTCAGCCTGAGAGGCTTCCCATCTCAGCTGTGCGTGCCAAACACGCCTGAGTCGAGCAGCAGCCCAAGCAAGCCTCTCATGACTAATTCTGAGTCGTCTCTGCAACTGCCAAAGTCCTGACATAGGTCAGGACCGCTTTGTGCTGGACACTGTCCGACCAGCAAGCTCTCGACCCCTACGGTCTGCGGCGGTGTGCTGCACAGGCAGAAGACCTGGGGGGAAGAGCAAGTAGCGGAGAGGCATCCGGGATTTCCTCTCACTCGTTGCAGACGAGGCACTGCGTAGCTAATTAGTCGCAGGAAAATGCACCATCTGTTTCGCCTGTGTAAGATAACAGTATTCCACTTCAGGTTCAGGGAAGACCGGTTTCAGAAACAACGCTATACCCACACCTCCTGAAGGTGGACTCTTGGCCACAGGGAGGTATGATGGGAGCTGCTATTTCTCATCAACCACTCGGTAGGCTAAATGCAAAGCCCAGTTTCTTATCTGAGGACAAAGGATTCAAGCATAAAGTACAAGTGGAAGCCCACAGAGAGGGAATAGACCAATTTCTAACATGTTACATTGCTACTACAGGTATGAAAATCTTCTGGCTGCCAGTGACACGGAAGAAGACTTCACCATGGAGAAGATTCATGGGGAAAGGGAACAAAGCAACCTGGCAAGAGGGGTGTGAATACAACGAGCAACGCACCCTGCGACGCAGGGAATAATCCCAATTATTCACTCTTCAAGGAGCGGGGAACCAGCTCCCTGCTTTTCAGCATCAGATGGATGCTTTCTAGCAAAAACCCCTCTATACGCATACCTATACACATACACACACACAAGGCTGCTGATAGGGTGTGATACAGCCGAGTTTGGGGAAGTCATCTTGTAGCTGTAGGATAGCAAATTCCACCTGCATAATAAAGCGTACTGGCAGGCAAGCTCAAGCTGAGTGGGTGTAGGCTTGTAGTACGCTTCAGCAGTAACTTAGAAAGCTCTTTCCTTAGCACATGTGAGGAGTTTATATGCCTCCAATGTGGTTTTTTTAGTTTCCTTAAATTTTCTGGCACCTTCCTATTAACAAGAGAGAAGATACTATCTCCATATGGGTAACAGCAAATTCCTAATTACTGTACAGGAAGAGATGAACAAACCAGAATTTGCCCTGTATTTTTGGGGGTATGTGCCTAAAACCAGCACTCCAGACAAACAGCCCACAATGTCTGAGAGCATGTGTTGACACCCCCCACAAAATAGAGTTATTTGCAAGATTCAGATTTAGAATTTGTTAAAAATGCAAGGAATTAAATTGTGCTTCACAAAATCAGGTGTTGGAGGATTGGAATTTCAGTGGTTTTAAGGGAAAAAAGATGTCACTCAGGTTGGTGGGATCAATGTTTGTTTCTGCCTACCAGCAGATGATCTTAGTTAACACCTGTCTAAACAGCAATGGAATCTGAATCACAGCGAAGGCTTTCTTTTCTTTGTAAACTCTTAAGCTGGGACTATTTAAAAGTGAGAGTTTTGTAATCCCTTGGAGTAGTTTTAAGTCTAGGTACCCCAAATACTGTTTGGAATTGCTGAGTACAGAAAGATGCTCTGGAGAAAGCAGAATTGTTAATATGTCATTTGTTCGCACTGTGCATGTGAGTTGAATGATAAAAGCAGCTGCAGACTGTAAGGTATGTTGTTAAAGGCTGAAAAAACCCCATAGCATGCTTTTGAAGTCAGTGAAGTCACCCGTCTGGGTTTTATCCTGTTTTGCCCATTTTGGCCACCTATTTACTTGCTTGAACTGTGAAGTGACTGATAAATTTGTAAGATTGCTCTTTCTGCAATAAACACTTGGTTCTTTCTTGAACATTTGCCCTTCCGGGTCTCAACATTTATTACAGTTATCAGTATTATTC